>NW_025970510.1:0-12026 GCF_021869965.1 Rhincodon typus | reverse complement strand
TCTGAAGAAGGGTCTAGGCCCGAAACGTCAGCCTTCCTGCTCCTCTGCTGCTTGGCCTGCTGTGTTCATCCAGCTCTGCACCTTGTTATCTCAGATTCTCCAGCATCTGCAGTTCCTGCTATTTCTAGCTCTTTTCACTCATGTTTGGAACACAAAACAGAAAAGCATTTGACACAGGCTACGAGAAATGTAGTAAAGATATTTTGGTGAGACAATGTTTTTGTAGTTGGAGTGCAGCAAAGAACAATTATTTTAGAGTGAGAGGTGTGGAACAAGCTGAGATATTTTTCCTACATTAAAGCCACTACATAAATTGAACTTGTCATTATAAAACTGCTATTAGTATTACAATTGTTGAAACTATTGCATTCTAATACTCCATATTTTAGAGGTGAGCCTTTATTTCTTTACCTAACATTGTTCTCTAATGGAATATTCAGTGTGACAGCCATTTATTATCTTGCCTTTAATAACTATTGTTCCAAACTAATGCAGAACTTTTGTTTTTAGAATAAATCGGGAAAATGTACTTTTGTTAATTACTGTGAGACGGTTATACAAGGTGTGGAGCTCTAATGCTGTTTTATAAATGATTTTAGTATTTCAAACCTGATTACTTTTAAAAAAAAAAAAATATGCTGAATATTTTGGATGTTTTTGGTCATATATTGTTTTCTCTTACCCAATAGGAGAATAGTTCAGAATTACGGCCAATTTCTGATTTGTTATAGAATCCACAGTAAGATTGCATACAGTAGTGGTGGGAATTCAACTTCATCGGTCACCTGAAAAATTTACATAAAAGCAGTATCAGGTATTTACTGGCTTGGAACTTTGCAGTTTTTAGGCAGTGAGATTATTACAGGTAATGTGATGAATACTCACCATTTGTGTCGCTGATAAAATGTTAGAATTCATTATTAACAAGGTAATAGCTTGACATTTAGAAAATCATAATATAATCAGGCAGAGTCAACATGGTTTTGTGGAGGGTAACTTATATTTGACAAGTAGGGTGGTTAAAGGGTAACCAGCGTATGTAATTTTATGCAGGTTTCAAAACAAATCGAAAATTAGTCATAATTCTGAACTACTGATTTTAAAATACATGTATTTTATTTGGATTTCCAGAAAATGTTTGATAAATTGCTACATGGTATTTGAGGTGATATAATAGCATCATTAGAGAATGGATTGGCTAATTAACAGGAAAACAGAGAGTAGGCATAAATGGATCATTTACACATGGCAAGCTGTAACTAATGAAGTGCTGCGGGGATTAGTGTTGGCAGCTAAAATATTCTATCCTATAATCTATGGTAATGACTTGGATGGAACCATAAAAAAGTTATGGCACAGAAATGGCTATTGTGTATATGCTGCTGGAGGAGTGAAGAAACTAGCTGACTGTTTTAATCCCAATTTCCAGCACCTGATCCATGGCCTTGCAGGGCTTTGACATAGGCTGGATATCTTTTTTAAATGAGTTGACGGTTTCTGCATACACCACCAAGCTAGGCTGCAAATTCTAGACATGCATTATCCATTGGATGAAAAAATTTTCCCTTGTATCCCATTTAATCTTTCCACCATAAGATCTGTGTCCTCTGGTAATTGACCTCTCCGCTAGGCGAAACCGGTCTTTCTAATTAAATCTTGGCCCTTCTTAATTTTATGTACCTAAAGTTTGATCTAAGGAAAACAACCCTAGCTCTCCTAGCTTCCCTATAATGGGGTAACCAGAACTGTACATGAATCTCCAGCTGTTGCCAAACTAACATTTTGTGGAGTTCCAGCATTACATCCATGTTTATACCTTGTCCAATAAAGGAAAGCATTCCACATGCTGTCTCTACCTACCAGTCCTGCTATCTTCAAGGTCCTTTTGGATATGGATTCTAAAGGCCTCTCACTTCCTCAACTTATCTAAATGCCCTATCATTTATTATGTATTCCCTCACTTTGTTTCTCCTCACCAAATGCCTTGCCTCACATTTCTCTGAATTGAACTCCACGTTTACCACTTTTCTGCCCATTTTTGATGTTTGAAACAACAGCTATCCTTTTCACTATTGACTACGTGGCCAGTATTTTTGTCATTTGCAAATTTTCCAGTTTATACCTTCAATATTTAAGTTTAGGTTATTAGCGTATGCAACAAATGCTGAGCCCTATGGAATGCCATTGGAAACCACTTTTCATTTGCAAAAGCATCCATTTACCATTACCTTTTCTATCGCTGAGCCAAATTTTGATCCAATACGCCACATTTTCCAATTTCTTGTGGACTTTTAGTTGCTGACCTGTCTGCGATGTGGACCTTGTCAATTTTTTTTTTTTTTGGTTCGTGGGTGTGATGGGATTTATTGCCCATCCCTGATTTTGCAGAGGGCAGTTAAGAGTAAAGCACGTTACTGTGGATCTGGAGTCCCATCTCGGCCAGACTGGGTAAGAATGGCAGATTTCCTTCCCCAAAGGACGTTAATGAATCAGATAATTTTTCATAACAGTCAACACTGATTACCTAATCATTAGGCTAGTCTTTTTTATAAATTCCAAATTTTTAAAATATTGAATTCAAATGTTACCTTCAGCAATGGTGAAATTGAACCCTTGGCCGCAGAACATCAATCTAGGCTTCTGGTTTACTAGTCCAGTGGCACTACCACTGTGCCAATAGCTCCGATTCTCTTACTAATATCTATGTAGATAACATCAACTACATTATCCTCATCAGTCTCCCTTGTTATTTCCTTAAATCATCCAATTAATTTAGCAAGATGTGACCTTTCCTTAGCAAAAATGACTATCCCTGATTAATCTGTACATTTCTAAGTGACAGTTTCTCCTATCTTTCTTTTGGTCTACCTCTTGCACTCTTTTTAAACCCTTTTTAAGTATAATATTTGCAGACCTCCAATCCTCTGGTACCATGTCTTTATCTAGTGAGCATTGAAAAATGAACCTACGAGCATCTGTTTTTTCCTCCCTGGTTTCCTTTAACAGCCTAGGATACAACTTACCTAGCTCTAGTGATTTATTCACTTTCAGGGATGTCAGTCCCTCCAGTACTTGCTCTTGCATTATGCTTATTGTATCTAATATATCAAAGTCCTCTTTAATGAAAGCGTCTGCATCATTCCTCTGCTCTATGAAGACTGAGATTAAGAACCTTGCCCACATTTTCCATATCCATGCAAGTTACCTTTACATATCTGATAGGCCCCTACTCTTTTGTATGTTATCTTCTTGCTCTGAATGTACTAACATAAAACTTCTTTTGGGTTTTTTTTTTAAATTTCACATTTCTCTTTGCTTTCCTAAATTCCTTTCTTTTAAACTTCACCCGCTACTTTCAATACTAATGCAAGACACCAGGAAGATACTACATGCCCCGACACACTCATCACACTACCTTACATCAGGAACACATCTGACGTGATCACAAGACTCTTACGACCACTGAGCATCAGAGTAGCACACAAACCCACATCAACCCTGTGACAACTGCTCACCCGAACCAAACACCCACTACCCACTATGGACAGGACCAATGTCATATACAAGATTCCCTGCAGAGACTGTGACAAACACTACATTGGACAAACAGGAAGGAAATTAACAACAAGGGTACACGAACATCAATTGGCTACAAAAAGACACGACCAATACTCACTCATCTCTATCCATGTGGATAAGGAGAACCACCAATTCGACTGGGACAACACCAAGATCCTGGGACAAGCAAAGCAGAGACAAGCACGGGAAGTCCTAGAAGCTTGGTACGCCACGAAGAAAGCCATCAACAAACATGTAGAGCTCAACCCCATATATACTCCACTGTGAAGGAAAACTGGAATGAGATAATCCAGTTCAACAGACTCCAGAGTTCAAATAACATGCGGGAAAACACAACAGCACTTCCTCGGAGGCTGCACTGATGATGTTACCCAGCAGGGTAACAAAACGTCTGCGGAAAATCAACGAACCAGCTCGGCAAGCCAACCAACCACAACATCCACAATCCGAGCTACAAATCTACTCCAAAACCTTAGACTTGCAATACTGCTTGAGGCATTTTACAATATTAAGTATTTTTCAACTGTTGTGAGCTTTCTTTTTCTGCTTTATCTTACCCTGTACTGGATAACCAGAGACCCTTAAATTTGGTAGTGCTAGCTTTTTTCTTTGTGGGAACATGTCTGCATGGTGCCAGATAATGTCAGTTTTGAATGTCTCCTACTGATTTCTCACTGACTATTCCTTCAAGAAGCCGCATCCACTCTACATTTGCAAGACCTCTCTGCTTCAAAAATTTGTCTTTCCCCCCCTTTTAGAACCTTTACTTCTGTTCTATTTTTGTTCTTTTCCATAACGATGCTAATTCCAGCTACTTGTTTTGGTCACTATCTGAAAAATGGTCACCGACTGCTGCATCATCCACTTGTGTTGCTTCATTTCATATGACAAATCTGGAATTGCACCTGCTCTCATTGGGCTTGTTATGTGCTTGTTAAATAAGTTCTCTTGAATGCTGTTCAAGAACCTTGTGGCCTCTGTCCCTTGCACGTTGTTCGTCTCCCAGTTGATATCAGGGTACTTGGAGACTGCAACTATTACTGCCCTGGTTTTGTGCTCAGAAATTTGTCAATATATTTGCTCCTCCATCTCCCTCCTACTATTTAGGGGTGGTCTGTAGCACACTTCTAGCAATGTGGCTGCCCTGCTTTTTTGAGCCCAAACCATATGTTCCCATTTAATGATTCATTTAGTATATTATCAATTAAATAGTAAATATAATTGATTCCTTCACCAATAATGCTGCACCCTCACTTTTTCAATCCCCCTGTCTATCCTGCCTGAAAATTCTGTATCCAAGATTGTTGAGCTGCCGTTTCTGAACCTTTACAAGCAAGTTTCGTTACAGTGGTTATATCACACTTCCATGTATCAATCTGTGCTCTCAACTGATTGGCTTTACTTCATTTGTGTGTATACTTTTAACACTGCCAATTTTCTGTGCCACATACTTTTTAACCTTTGCTTTTGTCTTTCAGAGCCACTCGTTGTTTTTCTGTGTCCCATTCCCTGCTATGAATTTGGGGCGGCACAGTGGTTAGCACTGCTGCCTCACAGCGCCGGGGACCCGGGTTCAATTCCATCCTCGGGCGACTGTCTGTGCGGGTTTCCTCCCACAGTCCAAAGATGTGCAGGCTAGGTAGATTGGCCATGCTAAATTGCCCGTAGTGTTCAGGGATTTGTACATTAGGTGGGTTATAGGGGGATAGGTTTGGGTGGGTGCTCTGAGGCTTGGTGTGGACTTGTTGGGCCGAAGGGTCTGTTTCCTCACTGTAGGGATTCTAATTTGTCTGAACCTACCTTGCACTTCTGTACCTCTGCCAATTTGACTTAAACTCTCCCCAACAGTATGAGCAAATCTTGCAAGAATACTCATCCCAGTCCTGTTTGGTTTGAGACCATCTGACTTGTGTTGGTGTCACCTTCTGCAGAACTGGTTCCAATGCCTTAGGAATCTGATGTCTGTCATCCTATACGAGCTTTCTGGCCATGTATTCAGTAGATGAAGGGGCTGTCTGTATTGGAGCCAGATTTGCTGATAATAAAAAGATAGGTTGTGAGGAGGTTACAAAATATTTCAAAACAATATAAATAGGTTAAATATTTGGTGAAAGAAATGGAAGATGGAGTAGACTGGAAGTATAGGAAAGCAGGAAACTATTATTTAAATTCTGAGAGACAGCATAGAAGGATTTGATCCTCTTCTGTGATCACGGAAAGATCTATAACTAATTAAGAAGGCAAGTGAAATGGTGGCCTTTATTGCAAGACAAATGGAATACATGCAGGGCAGATCTGACCAAGTAGGCACGGCAACTTAGTGGTTAGCACTGCTGGTTCACAGCACTAGGAGCCTGGGTTCAATTCCACCATCGGGTGACTATCTGTTTGCATGTTATCCCTGCGTCTGCGTGGGTGTCTCTGGGTGCTCTGGTTTCCTCCTACAGTTCAGAAATGTGCAGGTAAGGTGGATTTGCCATGCTAAATTGCCCATAGTGTCCAGGGATGTGTAGGCTAGGTGGGTCAGCCAAGGGACATGCAGGGTTACAGGGATAGGAGGGGGTGGTGGGGCTGGGTGGGATGCTGTTTGGAGGGTTGGTGTGGACTTGAATAGCCTGCTTCCACACTATAGGGATTCTATGAAACTACCAAATTCACCATTTCAATTCCAAGTAAGTAGAGATAGAAAGAAAATTTATCTTTAGAATAAAAAGATTCTGGATTTCTAATTGTTCCTCTATATTGTGTGTTGTGCATGTGTGCCTGGGAGAGTGGGTGGAGGGGGGTTGGAGAGAGAGAGAGAGAGAGAGAGAGTGACAGTGACAGACACAATCATTGTTCAGCCTCGACATCAAAATGCCTTGTGCCACCCTGGAGTAAGAGAGTAGTGAAGTTTAGTCATTGGTGAGAGTGTGCCTGGAGTACTGTGTACAGTTTTGCTTTTCTTCTGTAAGGATGGATAAACTCGCATGAACCATAATTCGGAGAAAGGTCAACAAAGCTGACTCGTAAGATCAATACAATGTGGTGCTGGAGGAGCACAGCAGGTTAGGCAGCATCAGAAGAGCAGGAGAGTCGATGTTTCAGATTGGGAGCCTTCATCACGAGTCTTTATGAAGGACACCTGCTGTGTTCCTTGAGATCCACATTGTATTGACTCTGACTCCAGCATCTGTAGTTCTTGCTATATCCGACTGACTCATAAGATGCATGGTTTACAGATGTAACAATAAGCAGATGGAGAGCAGGTTAAGCCCTTGAATTTGTTTTGCCATTAAGATCATAGTTGATCTATTGTAAACTAAACTGTACTTTCCTGCCTATCTCCTATGCCTTTTGACTCCTTTGTCAATAAAGAATCTCAAATTCATTGTTAAAAATATTAAATTACTCTGCTGTCAGGGGAAAAGAATTCTACAGAGTAATGATCCTTTAAGAGTCAAAATTTTCCGAAATCCCCATCTTAAATTTAAGACCCATTATTTTTAAGTTGTGTGCTGTAATTTTTGTCTCTCCCGTAAGGGGAAATGCCCTGTTGGCATCTTGCCAATTCCCCTCAAAATTTTAAATGTTTTAATGAAATGTCTTTTCATTTTCTTTTGAATTCCAAAAGCCCAACTTTTTCATGTAAGATATCTCCTTCCCAGAACTACCAAAATCAACCTTGCATAGGATGTAGATGTCACTGACAAGACTGGCATTTGTTGCCCATCCCAGGTTATGCTTGAACTGAGTGATTTCGATATTCCACTTCAAAAGGCAGTTAAGTGTCAACTGCATTTCTGGAGTCTGATGTAGGCCAGACTAGGTAAGGACAGAGATTTCCTTCCTTATGGGGCATCAGTAAATCAGATGGAATTTTTATGATCATAAGGCAATCGTATCATATTTGTTTGGTTCTAATGTCGTTATGAAGTAAGGAAACCAATATTGGACATAATACTGTGTGTGTAATCTCATCAATGCAGTATAAAACTGCAGCAAAATGTCTACGTTCTCTAGCTACTTGCAAACTTTCTTTGATGTAAGCACCAGGAGAAGGAGTCCTTTTGTATCGCACAGTTCTGCAATGTATCTCCATTTAAATAATAGACCTTTCTATTCTTTCTGTCATTGACAAGTTCACATTTTCCTACTTTGTATTCCTTTTGCCATTTTTCCAACTCCATTAACTTATCTGTAACTGTTTGCACATTTTATACGTTCTATTCACAATTTGCTTTCTAACCTGTCTTTGTGTCATCAGCAAATTTAATAACTATGCATTCACACCCTTCATCCAAGTCATTGCTATAGATTAAATAATTGAGCTCTCAACACTGCCCTGTAGCTGGCCAATAGTTACGGTTTGTTCATCCAAAAATACCTCTTGTCTTGTAAACAAATTCAGAACTCTCTGGGAATTAAATCTTAGGCTTTCAAAATTAGGAGGCTAATAACATAGGTGGCATAGAACTTTCAAATGGGGGTTATACCCTAAGATGTCCGTTTTCTAGTCTGAACTCATTGCTATTTTTTCCCCGACTTAATATTAATTTGTTATGTGGATATCAAGGCTCAACAGTAATAGATTTGTCAACCACATGCCTCTTTAATGTTCTGTAATTCAACATGCACTTAATTCTGAAGTCTTGTCGTGTCATGTCATGCAATCTTATGTATGCTCTGCCCAAAGGCAGGCCCTTGGCTCATTGTCTGCTGCCAAATTTCATTCTTGGCAAATTCTGTCCATTGTGGTTTCCCATTGCCTTTCTCTCTCTGGGTAAGGACCACCTGAGACAGAATGGAAATTGAACCAGTAGTACTGTTGATGTTGTTATGAGCCCAATTCTAGCTATCTAGCCAACTGAGCTAGACAAACAGGAGGCTGGAAAAATACAGCAAGCCAGACAGCATCTGGAGGAGGAGAAGTCAGCATTTCGTTTATTACCCTTCAGCTCATAAATTCTTCCACCTGTTTCTTTCTCAAAGTTGTTACCAACTTGCTTGATAACATAGGAAGAATGAAACCACAATAGACAAGTACCAAAATAAAATGTGTTTTGGCAGAAATAAAGTTGCACATAGAGTCTAACTGTATAAGCATAATCAAATTTTACTGAACTGTAACAGATTTTTGCCTCTTCCTTGTTTTTAAATAGCTTTCGTAAGTTGTACTGCCTGTTTATCTACTTTGGGTACCTATAGCATCTGGTATGATTTCATATTGTTCTTCATTTAGCA
Source organism: Rhincodon typus (assembly GCF_021869965.1). NCBI lineage: Eukaryota > Metazoa > Chordata > Chondrichthyes > Orectolobiformes > Rhincodontidae > Rhincodon > Rhincodon typus. The sequence goes on along the minus strand of NW_025970510.1, from coordinate 3,224 downwards.
GTGCATTGCAGTCTGACTGGAAATTCAAGTCACAAGCTTTTCCATTACCTTCAAATTACTTTGCTGAATTGAATACATCTAACTGATTTTAATTGAATGACCGACCGTACTGCACAAATACATGTCATTTTTAATGGCATTTCCCAGAAACTAGACAGAGCAATGAGGAAAAGCAGCTGTGATATAAAGCAAGTTCATGCAAGAAAGTTTGAAAGAGCTCAAGTTGGAGCAGCCCATTTTTACTTCTGAACTGAGCTACTCAGATTTTCAATATCCAAAGCTAGAAAGTAATGCTTTCAGATCTTTTGATAACTCTGTTGCTGATCTTTGGCAAAATGCAAAGGCACATTCTTTTCTAAAACATTAAGTTAGCATAATGAAATGGATATAGTGACAACACCAAAGGTTGCAGTTTTGATACTGAAGGAAAGCGACATGATGATGATAGACTGAAAGTAGAAATTCCTTTTTGCATTTGTCACTTAGTGGACATGTTTCAACATTTACGATGCATAAAGAAGAATTGTACCGGAACATGTAACCAGCTTTTTACATGCAAGATTTACAAACTGTAGCAATAATCTCCACACATAGTAGTTCAGTAGATATTGTGAAAAGTAATGCACTCATTTTCAAGCTAAACCAGTAATCCTGTCTTTTGATTTGCAGTGTTGAATTTGAGAGCACTTGGTTAGGTATTTGAGTTAAAGCTATGATTTTGATGAATTTCCTGAGTGCCATCAAAGAACAAACTTACATTTATAAAGAGTCTTTTATGATTTCTGGACATCCCAAATCACTTCACTACCAATTAAGTCTTTTGAAGTATAGTCATTACTGCAATGTAGGAAAATGTGTCAGCCAATTTACACACATCTAGATGCTACAAACAGCAGTGAGATAAATGGGTAGTGATGTAGTTGAAGTGTAAATGTTGAGCTGGGAACTAGAGATCTACTGTTTTATTAATAGTGCCATGAAATATTTGCGATCAGACAAAAGCAAAGCTAGAACTCTGGTTGAGGATTTAATTTTCAACAGTACAGCACTGTCTGTGCTGCAGTGTAGGATTAATTGAAATTTATGGGCTCAAAGTTTTGGGAGTGGACCTTGATCTCAGCCTTCTGATTCCAAGATGAAAATGGAAGCACTAATCCAAGATTATTTATTTGTTTCAGTGTTTCCTATTTCAGCATCCTCATTTTTTGAGATTGTTTAAATGTTATATTTCAGTTTTTAAAATCTGAGAGCTATGTAGTCCATCATTGTGACAGTAAATTGTACACAGGTTTAAGTTACTCAGTTTTGGGCAGAACAAGTCAAGGGAGTACCATTCTTTTCTGGATTTTAATCAGTTTGAGTGATGTTGTTAATTGATTGCAAATTGCCATTGCTGACTGAACTGAGGATGTACTTGTCTTGGCCTCTTTCACATTCAGTTAAAATATGGTCCACCTTTTGAGTTGTCTTTAGTGTGTTAAATCAGGAAGCAACCAATGTAGAACTGCCTGAACTAGAATAGAGATAGAGTTGCTTTCTGGAAAAAAAGGCAGTGGCTGTTGCTAATTGGTGAATTTTGGGTGTGCTACCCATGGTGCCATTAGTCGATAGGCAGCAGGATCCACTATCTTATAGATGGTTACAACAGTTGTTGATTTTGGATGCATGGTTTGTTACTTCATCGTGCATCTTTGTTGTGCTTTTTAAGTACGTTGTAGTGCATGGAATGCACAGTATTTAAAAGATAAATCAAGGCCAATAGCTTGTAACAGACTTAAAATCAGAAAGTCCTGGAGAAGCCCAGCAGGTCTGGCAGCACCTGGGAAGGGAGGAATGAGGTTAACATTTTGATCTGTTAGGCCTCCAAACAAGCATATCTTTTGGACTCAAAATGTTAATCTTGTTTCTCCCTGCACAGATGCTGCCAAACCAGCTGAGTTTCACTTTATTTCTATTTCAGATCATTGTAACAGTAGTGTTTGCTTTTTACTTAGTTTTAACAATTTGAGGATTTTTAAGTAGGACATGTATTTTCAATAAATTTATGATTTGCAATAAATATGCTGTATAAATGTTTTGTTCCTTTATAAGTTAAACATGATTGGCGATTTATTATTTGCTTTTGTACAAATGAGTTGTCCAGTTCAATTTACTTTGCCAAAACCAAAGCATAGACTTCTCTCCCCATATTGTAGTGCTGTAATTTTTGTTTATTTTCTGTCAAAAATTTAAATGGAATGTCAAATGGAATGCTAAAATTATGTAATTCACTTAGATGCCAGTTAGCTTTCTTTCTTAAACAAAATTCAGGAGGAATAAATAAGTCACTTTAGAACAGCGATGAGTGAGTAGTTTAGCCCAGAATTCATCACCATTCAATAACTTATTTTGTCATCCTTGCCTTAAATTCTACTTAATTCTACCTTGAATTTGCTATTGGTCATACATGCTAAATGGCTGGCAATGATAAATGGAAGGAAACAAGCAGCCGAAAATTGTACAATGCTTGTTTGTGATTTGCTAAATGACATTTTGTTAAAAAATAAGAATTGTTTTCAATATCTGTGTAAATCTTGTTACATCAGGAATGTTATTTGGGATTTGTAAATGATATGTAATGAATTTGTTTTTAAAATACTACCAGTGAACTTGGAAGGTTATCGTTTCTATTATGCTGCAATTGTAAAAAGTGTACCTTTTTAATTATTTGGCGCAGAAAGTTAATATACTCAAGGCCAGACCCAAGGTTCCAACCAGAACACCCTTTTTAAGATGACTCGAAGAGGCAGCAGTGGTATATTCAATTTTGACTTGAATTTATTCTGTATTTTGCTTCCTTATTGACAATTTCCTGTGCCAATTTGTATAAGTACAGTTGAAGCGATTTATACCTGCCAGAAAGGGGTTGAACTTGTTTATTCAAAATTTTGTGTTGCAAATGAACATGGCCAACTAATTTACTGTTTGTCGAAAGATGGTAGTAACTCAGAAGCGTATTAAATGAGCATGATGTGGAAGTGCGAGCATTAGACGGGTGGACAAGGTCAGAAATCACATGACACAAGGTTATACTGCAACAGATTTATGTGAAAACACGAGGTTTAAGAGCGGAGCCGCTTCAGCAGGTAAAGTGACAAAGTAGCACACATAACACAGAATTAACAAGTAAAAGATGAAACGATCACATAATTGATGAGGGTGTATTAAATAAATCTAAGATGCTG
>NW_025970509.1:0-12029 GCF_021869965.1 Rhincodon typus | reverse complement strand
GGGAGGAGGGGATAGGTGGGAGGAAGAACAGGTTAGGGAGGCAGGGATGAGCTGGACTGGTTTTGGGATGCGGTAGGGGGAGGGGAGATTTTGAAACTTGTGATGTGGGCTCAGTGAGGTTTCCGGTTAACACCAAATGACTTGCAGTCTTTCTGCTATGGCCCATTCCCATGTGTGTACGGCATTTGACTGCCCAAGCTTATCACATCCAACAAGCCCGATTTTCATCGGATCACTCAGGGTTGGAACTGAATGCAAGTTCCAGAGGTGAAATGCACAGCGCCATTTATTTTCTCTTATTCCCATGATTGAATTGGTCTTGGTCCAACTCAACAGCTGATGACTTGCACTCGATGTATGAAAGTTAACTGGCTTTGCATTTTCCTTCAGCCGATGACCAAGTGCTAAAAGGTGATGACAGGAAAATTTTCAGAGAAAAGCAGTAAATTATGGACGGCTGGGTACTAGTTGGTTGGTAGCCTCTGATGAGCTGAGCAACTGTAGAAGGGAAGAAATGATTGTGCAATTGGAAACTAGTTGATAACATATCTAACAATAAAGAATCCTACTCTGATGAAGGTGTATGGTGGCAATCCCGATAAGATGGTCAGAACTATCAGCGGAAGTGAATTTTATTATTACTGCCATCTCCAACACTCCCCTCAGAATTTTTAACTTTTGCCCTTTACTTGCAATGACTTACCTGAAATTGCTTTGGTTTATATTTAACTAATGATGACAAGAAAGGATCATAGTCTTTGTTGACCTCACGTTGTTAATCGTTATGGGTTACTTGCAGACTATAATTAACATTTACATAAGACCGAGGCAGCAGACAATTCCAATGAACTAGCAACAAATGAACAGTGCGAGACCTAGTAGGAAAAGTTTCTACCATTATTAAAACAACTACTTTAAAAAAGTGAGAAACATGCTTTGAGGGTAGTATGGATGCTTGGGTTTAAAATAAGAATGGGGCTCATCTACAATAATTAAAGTAGTTGGAATATAGCCAATGCTGATCCTTTTGGCTTCTCATCAAAGAATAGTTGCAGCTTTGCTATAAGTTGAACTATGTTTGCTCTGTGCAGCCAACCCTCCAGACCTTTCAGTGAAGTAGAGAAAACTGCAGAGAATGGGTGCAGTTAATGAATGGCAGAGCAGCAGGCTTTGTTGCACAGAGTTTTGGGAAGCAGTGTATAGCCAGTGACTGCCACAGAATGCACCAGTGAATCTGAGTTACAGACATCCAGAAAATGATTTGTAGAGTACACAGTAGAGGATGATGCAGTGCTCACCAAAGGAACAAGTATAGGTCATTGTCTCTGAACCCTATTCAATCAGTTAAATCCACTGTTTCTTAACTCTGAAAACCTTTGCCTGATAAAATGTAATGATTCCCAGGCTTTACAGTTTTAATTCATTTCCAATAAACAAGTAGGATGCGTATATATGCACACGTTTCTATGAGAGGGAGAAAGAGTGTGGGGGGTGCATGTGGGTGGGAGGCGCTGCATGAGGGGAGTGGGCACGTGTGAGAGAGGGTGGGGAGTGGGCACGTGAAGGGAGGGCATGTGTGGGGGGGGGGGGGCAGTGTGTGCAAGGGGAGGGATGTGTGTGTGCGCGTGTGTGAGAGAGAGAGAGAGAGAGAGAGAGATGCAGAAGAGTGTGAAATCATCCAGATTTCCACTACCTTGTGTGTGAAGAAGTGCTATCTGATATTGTCCCTCAAAAGCATAGGTCTAATTTTAAAGCTATGCTCTGTTGTTACAAGTTGAAACATTAAGAAATAGAAACAGACAAAGTCCCTTGAGCCTACTCCATCATTCAATGCTTTTATGGCTGAGCTTCTGCCGCAAATTCACCTTCCCCATATCTGCTGATTTCTCGAGACACCAGAAATCCATCTGTATCTGCCTTGAACATATTCAAGCATTCTCGACAATCTAACCCTGGTCCTTAAAAATAGTGGCATGTGTCTGTTTTAATGTTGCCCCTTTCAAACAGGGGGAGTGTATTCTAACCAAGTTCCTTTCACACAGAAGTGACCACAGTGTATATAAAGCCACTGCTCACACTCAGGCAGTGCCTTGTTCTTAACACAGCGACAATGCCCTGTTTGTCTAACCATGCTCCTAACACTGGGACAGCATCCAGTTTATTGATCTAAATCCTTTCCCTACGCACAAAGACAATGTCTGGTCTATATAATCCTGTTCCTTGAACACAATGGGGTACCTGGTCCCATTTTAAAACAAAATTTCAACTTGTCCTGCCACCTTTAAAATTTCCAGTAAGTACTCCCTCAGGGTCTGAGTACCTCAATCCCTTTAAAAATTAGTTCACATTTTCCCACCTCACTGTCTCTATTAAAGTGCACCATTTCACACTAATCTGCAATCAAATTTCAAATTTGAAGTGTACGTTCATTGACATGTTTCAGTCCTCCTGAAGTCTGAACTTGTTCTCCACATCAATGCATTTCCCAATGTCACCTGCCAACTCTGAAAAACAGTTGTTCATATCTACGTTTTTTGCCCATTCTGCAATTTCACATCCATGTGCCCATTGGTCCTTTTATACCAATAATCTACAATTTGGCGAACAATTTCTATTTTGTGGCACTTAGCTATATGCCTTTTGAAAGTCCATATACAAAGCAACAATACTCTCCTCAACAGTCACTATTACTAAGAACGCCATCAATCAATGGAGCACAATTTGCATTTAACAAATCAGTGCTCTTTTTCATTTATTTCCTATACTCTTCAAAAGTGCCAATTAATTTTATTCCTGATTATTGTCTCAAAGTTTCCCCAGACCTTTAATTACTCGTTTATCTCTCAGCTCTGTCCTGAAAGAGGGTATAACATTTGCAACCTTCAGTCCTATTATCTTCCCTGGAATTAAGGATTAGAAGGTTATGACCAGTTTTTCTATCACCTCTACCTAAATTTCTCTCCAATTACTTTTCTTGCAACCTAGATCCTAATGTATTTCATCTAGAATGAATTAATTTCATACTTGTAGCTGTGCCTTTTCTAAAGCACTTCCTCCCTATTCCATTCAATTTCTCTAAATTTCTTACTTAATATTCTAAATTAGACATATCTTGGTTGAGGAAAACACTGCCAAAGTACTCATTTAGCATCTCATCCACTGTCTGTTGTTTCACATTTGGACCCTGATCAGTCCTACACTTCCTTTGAATAAAGTTTGCCATAAAATATTTACAGAGTATAGCTATGACGCAATGAGGGACGGACAAAGGAAAACACCAAGTTAGGAATGCAGATAAAATTCTGGATGACAAGGCAGTTTTATGTGACCTGCAGTTAAATGTGATTGAAGGTAATTAGCAGTGGAACAGTATGCTAAAGGAAAGTATGCATGTGTTAACAGAATGAAAAAGTATATAGTGAAATGGCAGATCCAGTGGGATTGAGATCTGAAAGAAGCACCTCATTTTGGGTGGAATAGTCTTGAATACTCCTATGAATTATGTGACCCATGCGACAGTCACTGATTAGATGCTGCAAGACCATGGAACATATGATGGAATGTTTTGCAAGTATACACTGTCCTTGGCTGTGTACAATGTTGTACAAATTGCTTTAATGCCAGTATGCACTGCTTTAATTTCACAATGCATTTCCTCACTCCAATGTTATGGTTGCACTCACTGAAATCATTGTTGCAGTCTCATAAGTTTAAAATGGAACTGGAGTGTGCTTGACAACATTGAACATATCTCTCATCACAGTGGGAAGATTATGGAGTGTGCCTGCAATTTCCACTACGTCAACTCTCAGCTGCAAACCATTTGTAAGGGGCTCACTTCAAGCTCTTTCCTGTAGGTGAAGTTGACAGCCCAAGGTGGCAGTCAAACAACAGGCTAATGAGTGATCTTGGCTGAAGTGTGACAAGGCAAAAGGAAGATACATTTCAAAATACTTGTTCATAATTGCATCTTCCATCCTTCAGAAATGAACTGGAAATTCTGTGTCAGGTGACGGGCTAATGAATAAGTCTTGAAGGAGAACAGGCTGCATGTTACCCCATGGTAGTTATGTTAAAAAAACAGCTTCAGAGTAAATACTTGAATTGTAACAGAAATAAGAAAAGGGCAGGATCAGACAAGTCAGAGAAAGGGGGAAAAAAACATACAAAAAAGAATTCTTTGTAAGGATTTCAAAAGTGATGTGATTTAACGGTACTGACTGAAGCTGAATGAAAGGACATACAGCCTTAAAAAAACTGCATAAAACACATTCGCAGTGGCTGCTAGGAAAACCAGAAGAACTTGCTTTAACACCACAACACTTTGTTCTATTAAAGAGATATTTTAAACGTGGTAAAACTAAATTAGCAAAATAGTCTTCAGTAATCACACAAAGCATGTGAGATTTTCCATTGTTTCTTCAAATCTTGTCATTACACTGAATTTCTTTGAAAGCGGGAGATGAGAAAATTAACTTGTCCTCTATATCCAACAATATGCACTTGTGCAAAAACAAAGTTGCCGGAAAAGCTCAGCAGGTCTGGCAGCATCTTTGAAGAAAAAAATCAGAGTTACCGTTTCGGGTCCAGTGACCCTTTCTCAGAACTTTCGGTTCTTTCAGTTTTCATTTCTTTGGTTTAGTTCTTTCGGTTTTTATTTCATATGAACTTGTATCTCAGTGACTGGCACTCACATGATCTGGTTCCTTCTAAATATGATCGAGAAAACAGGAATAGTGTGTACATGACCCTTAAACTTTTTTTTTGTTACACATGGCTTCCTGCTGAGATGCCAAAAGGTTTACCATCAGCACAAACTTCACTCATGTCACATTAACTGCAGCAGTGTTTATCGTGCAAAAGTTTAAAGCATTTGCCTTCAAGCAACAGGTGTATTTTACCTATCAGTGCAACTCTGGGATTGGTTCACTTCTTAACTGCTGATTGGAAACCATGACAGTCAACACCAAACTAGTCATGTGACCCTGACCGCATTCCTCTCCCGCGTGCCAATTAACTTAGAGTTCAACATTAAAACTACACTGACAATATCTTGAAATATATTTTTAGATTAGAAGATATAAAATAATGACTAGGAATAAAAAAATGACTAGAGTAAGATTAGGGCCAGTCAAGGACAGTAGTGGGAAGTTGTGCATGGAGTCCGAAGAGATAGGAGAGGCGCTAAATGAATGTTTTTAGTCAGTAATCACACATGGAAAAGACAATGTTGTCGAGGAGAATACTGAGATACAGGCTATTAGACTAGACGGGATTGAGGTTCATAAGGAGGAGGTGTTAGCAAAGTGTGAAAATAGATAAGTCCCCTGGGCCAGATGAGATTAAACCTCGGATTCTCTGGGAAGCTAGGGAGGAGATTGCAGAGCTTTTTGGCTTTGATCTTTATGTCGTCATTGTCTACAGGAATACTGCCAGAAGACTGGAGGATAGCAAATGTTGTCCCCTTGTTCAAGAAGGGGAGTAGAGACAACCCTGGTAATTATAGACCAGTGAGCCTTACTTCGGTTGTGGGTAAAGTGTTGGAAAGGATTATAAGACATAGGATTTATAATCATCTGGAAAGGAATAATTTAATTAGGGATAGTCAACATGGTTTTGTGAAGGGTAGGTCGTGCCTCACAAACCTTATTGAGTTCTTCGAGAAGGTGACCAAACAGGTGGATGAGGGTAAAGCGGTTGATGTGGTGTATTTGGATTTCAGTAAAGCGTTTGATAAGGTTCCCCATGGTAGGCTATTGCAGAAAATACGGAGGCATGGGATTGAGGGTGATTTAGCGGTTTGGATCAGAAATCGGCTAACGGTAAGAAGACAGAGGGTGGTGGTTGAAGGGAAATGTTCATCCTGGAGTTCAGTTACTTGTGGTGTACTGCAAGGATCTGTTTTGGGGCCACTGCTGTTTGTCATTTTTATAAATGACCTGGATGAGGGCGTAGAAGGATGGGTTAGTCAATTTGCGGATGACACTAAAGTCGGTGGAGTTGTGGATAGTGCGGAAGAATGTTGCAGGTTACAGAGGGACATAGATAAGCTGCAGAGCTGGGCTGAGAGGTGGCAAATGGAGTTTAATGCGGAAAAGTGTGAGGTGATTCACTTTGGAAGGAGTAACAGGAATACAGAGTACTGGGCTAATGGTAAGATTCTTGGCAGTGTGGATGAGCAGAGAGATCTCGGTGTCCATGTGCATAGATCACTGAAAGTTGCCACCCAGGTTGATAGCGTTGTTAAGAAGGCGTACGGTGTGTTAGGTTTTATTGGTAGTGGGATTGAGTTTCGGAGCCATGAGGTCATGTTGCAGCTGTACAAAACTCTGGTGCGGCCGCACTTGGAGTATTGCGTACAGTTCTGGTCGCCGCATTATAGGAAGGATATGGAAGCATTGGAAAGGGTGCAGAGGAGATTTACCAGGATGTTGCCTGGTATGGAGGGAAGGTCTTATGAGGAAAGGTTGAGGGACTTGAGGCTGTTTTCGTTAGAGAGAAGAAGGTTAAGAGGTGACTTAATAGAGACATACAAGATGATCAGAGGATTAGATAGGGTGGACAGTGAGAGCCTTTTTCCTTGGATGGTGATGGCTAGCACGAGGGGACATAGCTTTAAATTGAGGGGTGATAGATATAGGACAGATGTCAGAGGTAGGTTCTTTACTCAGAGAGTAGTAAGGGCGTGGAATGCCCTGCCTGCAACAGTAGTAGACTCGCCAACATTAAGGGCATTTAAATGGTCATTGGATAAACATATGGATGATAATGGAATAGTGTAGGTTAGATGGGCTTCAGATTGGTTTCACAGGTCAGCGCAACATCAAGGGCCGAAGGGCCTGTACTGTGCTGTAATGTTCTATGTTCTATGATAGCAGTGGAATTAGGCCATTTGGCCCATCGAGTCTGAACTGTCATTCGACCATACCTGATAAGTTTCTCAACACTGTTCTCCTGCTTTCTTCCCGTAATCCTTGATCTCCCTACAAATCAAGAACCTAGCTATCGCTGTCTTAAATACACTCAGTAACTTGGCCTCCACAGCCTTGTGACAATGAATTCCACAAATTAACCACCTTCTGGCTGAAGAAGTCTCTCCTTATCTCAGTTTGAAAGGGTCATCCCTTCACTCTGATATTATGTCCTCGATTCCAGTTTCTTCTACTAGTGGAAATACCTTCTCCTCATCCGCTCTATCCAGGGCTCTCAGTGTTCTGTAAGTTTCGATCAGATCCTCCCTCGTAGCCTTCATCCCTGGGATCATTCTTGTAAACCTCTTCTGGATCCCCTTCAACACCAGCTCCGATACAGGGCACAAAACTGCTCACAATATGCCAAATGCAGTCTGACCAGAGCCTAATACAGCCTCTGCAGTACATTTCTGCTCTTGTATTCTAGCCCTTTTGAAATGAATGCTGACATTGCATTTGCCTTCCCAACTGCCAAAATGAACTTGCATGTTAACCTTTAAGAGAATCCTGAACTAGGACTCTCATGTCCCTTGTGCTTCAGATTTCCAAAGCCTTTACCCATTTACAAACAGTCAATGCCTCTATTCTTCCTATCAAACTGCATAGCCTCTCACTTTCCCAAATTGTATTTCCATCTGCCACTTTTGCCCACTGTCCTAGCCTGTCCGAGTTCTTCTGCAGCCTCCCTGCTTCCTCGCACTACCTGTCCCTCCACTTATCTTTGTTTCATCTACAAACTTAGCATCCATACCCTCAATTCCTTAATCCAGACAGTTAATGTATAATATGAATAGTTGTGGTCCCTACACTGACCCCTACAGAACCCCACTAGTCACCAGCTGTCATCCTGAAAATGGCCCCTTTATCCCCATCCTCTGTTTTCTGTCAGTCATGTCAGTATCTTGCCCCTAACACATGGGCCCTTTCTTATCTTAGTTCATAGCCTCCTGTGCAACACCTTGTCAAAGGCCTTCTGGAAATGCAAATAGATCATATCCACTGACTCTCCTATGTCCAATTTGCTCATTACCTCAAAGAATTCTAACAGATTTATCAGGCATGACCTTCCCTTGATGAAGCAGTGCTGACTCATCCCTATTTTATCATGTATTTTGAAGTATTCCACAATCTCATCATTAATAATAGACTCTAAAATCTTACCAATGACCAAGATAAGGCTAATCAGTCTATAATTTCCTGTATTCTGCCTCTCTCACTTCTCAAACATAAGTGTTACATTAGCTATTTCCCAGTCCTCTGAGATCCTCCCCGACTCTAGAGATTTCTGAAAGATCACCACCAATGCCTCTACTATCTCCTTCAGAACTCTGGGGTGTAGTCCATCTGGTCTTGGTGATTTATCCACATGTAGACCTTTCACCTTTCCCAGCACTTTTCCTTAGTGATGGCCACTAAACTCGCCTCTGCCCCCCGACTCTCTTGCTGTTCTAGTATGCTGCTGGTGCTTTCCACAGTGAAAACTATCGCAAAGTACCTATTCAGTTCCTCTACCATTTCTTTGTTTGCCATCACCACTTCTTCAGCCTCAGTTTCCTATGGTGCAATGTCCATTCTTGCCTTTCTGTTACTTTTTTATCTTCGGTTCCCAAAGGAGCTCTTGCAATCTTCTTTGATATTACTATCTAGCTTACACTCACATTTCATCTTCTCTCCCTTTATTGCTTTTTTCATCATCCTCTACTAGTTTTTAAAAGCTTCCCAATCCTCTGGCTTCCCACGAATCTTTACCACATTGTGTGCTTACATTGTATTTTTAACTGCTTAGATTAAATAAAGATTTTATCCCGTGACTGTACAAAGCTTCCTTTATCAATCTTGTCTTGCTTTGCTTTTAGATGATGCTAGCTGACCATGCCGTTTTAATTGCTGGTCTGAGCAGAAACCATGAACTAATAAATTCAAAGCCTGTAGTGAGTGAAATGAAATGTTTACATGTAAACTTTTAAGGCATCCAGTGGAGGCAGCAGGAAGTCCTGCAAAGAGGAAAGCAGGTGATGGTGGGAAGAACCTGCAGAATCAATCCCTTTAGATAAAAATGTGGTAAAAGCAGGACTCAAAGATGGTTAGAAAAGGTGGCTGGAGACTATGGTCTTAAGTTTGTTGTAGGACCAAATTGGACTGGAGTTCCTTTAATGGGTTGGAATATATAGAGAGAAGGAGGAACTGCCTGCAGAAACAAACTCAGAGAATAATGTTGACCGTTTACTTAGAGATAGAAAGATGTGAAATTGAAATGAGGAGGAAAATGGTGTGCAGTTATTCAAAAACTGATGTGATTTTAAGAATGTTGGTGGCACACCAGAGCTGTGAAGACTGCTTAGCTTTGCCAGCCCTCCCAGAACATCTAGTATACCAGAATCAGCATCAAATTTGTCTATGGTCAAAAAGCATTCTGGGAGAGTGACATAAGGAGTCAAGGCCAAGGCAGAGAATTATTTTTCTCTCTCTTGCATTGTTTGGTCTGCACCATCCCTAATACAGGTAGCTGACACTGTTTGCCAACTGATGTGGGGCCTCCACCCTCTGTATTTGAGAAGTCAACAATTGCAGCCTATTGGAACAGTCAGACATTCTAGTTTGCTGGTTGGATGGTGGTCCTTTAATTTGAGCTTTTCAAATCATCTAAATGCAGTAGATGGTGCTGGGAGATTACAACTATGGTTGGGATCTTCCTCATACAGGGCAGATGAAAATGGTTTCTTGTATAACAATGTGCATTTCTCATGTTAATTCTTTAGGTAGGGAGACATTTTGGACGCTACAGGTGGTGATTGGAGATTCAAAATAGATGTGTGCAAGTGAGATATTTGGTAACTTTAAACTTCCCAACTGACCAGTGATCTGATTTCACTATCAAGCCCAAAGTCAATATTGGAATTGCAAATCAGCACGTTTTGTTTTAGTAAAGTAAGGTTTGAGTTGGAACACTCTTTGTTGAAATGGTACAACAGGCAGACTTTTCCCCCAGATATGGCCATTCTTTCAGTACTTTCAGATTACATTGGAAATGCCTGCATCTATGATAAACAATCTTCCTTTGAAACTGATCTTGGTCAGTTTATAATCTGGGTGAAAGGTGTTAGCATTTATTTACAGTAACTTGAAGAAATTCTAATTAAACAAATTCAGTATAGTTGAGTTTTTTTTTTACAGTTGCACCCTTTTATTTTCCTTAACATTTGTAACTGTGGACTCTGTTATGCTTGCTTCATACTTCCCTTGACTTCTGTGAGGTCACTTCCAAGTTCTTCCAAATGATACCCAGCCAGAGTTGACAACCCCGACATTGCGAGTGTAAACATAAATCTACAGCTGATAGTGATCTAACTGGTAGTTTCACAATAACAGACTGGTAGAAACATATTCAGTAGTACAGTAACTATCAAAAAGAACTGGATAAATCCTTAAAACAGAAACGTTGCAGAGATGTGAAGGAACCAGAGAAGGAGATTTGTTGGATTACTCTTTGGAAGAACTGGGGCAAACTCAATAGATTTAACAAACTCTTCACTTCCAGAAAACTCAGTGAAGGAACTAATCTTTCAATCATTTTAATATTTCATTTACAAAGAATATTGCGAATATGAACCACCTAACACAACCAACGCATTTCAGTGTTACTTTTTAAAGTGACAAATGAATCCTCAGTTACGTCTGCCACCTGCTTACCATTAAATTTTAAGAACATTGCCACCTTTTGTACTCGTTTAGTCTATGGCTTTTATCTATTCCACGAGGCTGGGGGGTGCAGTGGGTGATCTGGCTCCAAAAGGCGGTGAAGACTCAAGACAGTAGAGGCAGTGAGGGCATTAGTTGCGATGGTTCTAATGAATGCAGCATTGTTCCTCTGCAGCACATTTGTTTCTGGAAGTCAACCAACTTACATAAAGCTAGATTTCAGCAATGACATCAATGAAAACAAAGTACAAAGCTAGGGCGAACACTATCCATCACACTTTTGCCCACTTGTTTAAGATACCGTGTTGTCTTCACTGACCAGTTGTTCAGCATCAGCAAAACGCTATTCAATAAGCACAAATGAGGCAAATGTGAAAGACTAGGGGTCTATTGCATAATTAGATTTTACTTTGGGGAAAAAAAGATATTTTGTACTAGAGGTAAAGTGTTGGTAGACCTCTGCTACAATGTGTGCATCAGCTTTAAGTGAAACAAATCGAAAAATCATTTTCCAGGGCCTTTCCTATTCTCCATTTCCCTCAGTTTCAAATAACCATCCAATTTTTCCTTAAAGAATGTCAATATTCTCATCTCAACCACTTTTTGCAGGTAAGCTTTCTACGCTCCAGCAACTCTCACAATACAGTAACGTCTACTAATTTTTTTCCTTACACACTTATTAATCATTTAAAATTGATAAACTTTCATCATTGACTGCTCAGAGAAAATTGTCTTTTCCCATTCACTTGCAAAACTTTTTGTTAATAACCATGAAGAGTTTTCTTGTGGGTCTTTGTTGCTCAACAGCAACATTCCCAGTATTTCAAGTCTCTCGGATAAATTAACTTTTCTATTCCAGGCATCACTTTTAGTAAAATCAAGCTGTATGTTCTTAATGGCTTTAATTAGCCATTCAAAACTGTTCACTTTTAACAGAGTAACAAATGTTTGCACAAATTTAAAATTTATTCCTTATTCTTACATACCAAGTCCCCATTTACAAAACCCAAAATTCTGTTGGCCTTTAAGATTTTGTCTACCTACACACTGTTCCACTGAATTAATAAGTTGAGCGGCTAGAACTCTGTTCATCCACACCTTCAGTGACTTTCCATTAAATTTATAGTTCTGAATGTATTACTTCATTCATATCCCCAACAGGTTGCATACTTCACCTGTTTGCTTATAATTCTTTGTCTTCCTGAAATATTCTGAAATACATTCTGCTCTTCATCAAACATCATGTTTTTATATCACTAAATTGAGATTTTCTTCATCTGCATCTATCAAAAACAAATCAAGATCTAGTACTGAGACAACAAGGTGCAGGGCTGGATGAACACAGCAGGCCAAGCAGCA
>NW_025970508.1:0-12029 GCF_021869965.1 Rhincodon typus | reverse complement strand
GGGAGGAGGGGATAGGTGGGAGGAAGAACAGGTTAGGGAGGCAGGGATGAGCTGGACTGGTTTTGGGATGCGGTAGGGGGAGGGGAGATTTTGAAACTTGTGATGTGGGCTCAGTGAGGTTTCCGGTTAACACCAAATGACTTGCAGTCTTTCTGCTATGGCCCATTCCCATGTGTGTACGGCATTTGACTGCCCAAGCTTATCACATCCAACAAGCCCGATTTTCATCGGATCACTCAGGGTTGGAACTGAATGCAAGTTCCAGAGGTGAAATGCACAGCGCCATTTATTTTCTCTTATTCCCATGATTGAATTGGTCTTGGTCCAACTCAACAGCTGATGACTTGCACTCGATGTATGAAAGTTAACTGGCTTTGCATTTTCCTTCAGCCGATGACCAAGTGCTAAAAGGTGATGACAGGAAAATTTTCAGAGAAAAGCAGTAAATTATGGACGGCTGGGTACTAGTTGGTTGGTAGCCTCTGATGAGCTGAGCAACTGTAGAAGGGAAGAAATGATTGTGCAATTGGAAACTAGTTGATAACATATCTAACAATAAAGAATCCTACTCTGATGAAGGTGTATGGTGGCAATCCCGATAAGATGGTCAGAACTATCAGCGGAAGTGAATTTTATTATTACTGCCATCTCCAACACTCCCCTCAGAATTTTTAACTTTTGCCCTTTACTTGCAATGACTTACCTGAAATTGCTTTGGTTTATATTTAACTAATGATGACAAGAAAGGATCATAGTCTTTGTTGACCTCACGTTGTTAATCGTTATGGGTTACTTGCAGACTATAATTAACATTTACATAAGACCGAGGCAGCAGACAATTCCAATGAACTAGCAACAAATGAACAGTGCGAGACCTAGTAGGAAAAGTTTCTACCATTATTAAAACAACTACTTTAAAAAAGTGAGAAACATGCTTTGAGGGTAGTATGGATGCTTGGGTTTAAAATAAGAATGGGGCTCATCTACAATAATTAAAGTAGTTGGAATATAGCCAATGCTGATCCTTTTGGCTTCTCATCAAAGAATAGTTGCAGCTTTGCTATAAGTTGAACTATGTTTGCTCTGTGCAGCCAACCCTCCAGACCTTTCAGTGAAGTAGAGAAAACTGCAGAGAATGGGTGCAGTTAATGAATGGCAGAGCAGCAGGCTTTGTTGCACAGAGTTTTGGGAAGCAGTGTATAGCCAGTGACTGCCACAGAATGCACCAGTGAATCTGAGTTACAGACATCCAGAAAATGATTTGTAGAGTACACAGTAGAGGATGATGCAGTGCTCACCAAAGGAACAAGTATAGGTCATTGTCTCTGAACCCTATTCAATCAGTTAAATCCACTGTTTCTTAACTCTGAAAACCTTTGCCTGATAAAATGTAATGATTCCCAGGCTTTACAGTTTTAATTCATTTCCAATAAACAAGTAGGATGCGTATATATGCACACGTTTCTATGAGAGGGAGAAAGAGTGTGGGGGGTGCATGTGGGTGGGAGGCGCTGCATGAGGGGAGTGGGCACGTGTGAGAGAGGGTGGGGAGTGGGCACGTGAAGGGAGGGCATGTGTGGGGGGGGGGGGGCAGTGTGTGCAAGGGGAGGGATGTGTGTGTGCGCGTGTGTGAGAGAGAGAGAGAGAGAGAGAGAGATGCAGAAGAGTGTGAAATCATCCAGATTTCCACTACCTTGTGTGTGAAGAAGTGCTATCTGATATTGTCCCTCAAAAGCATAGGTCTAATTTTAAAGCTATGCTCTGTTGTTACAAGTTGAAACATTAAGAAATAGAAACAGACAAAGTCCCTTGAGCCTACTCCATCATTCAATGCTTTTATGGCTGAGCTTCTGCCGCAAATTCACCTTCCCCATATCTGCTGATTTCTCGAGACACCAGAAATCCATCTGTATCTGCCTTGAACATATTCAAGCATTCTCGACAATCTAACCCTGGTCCTTAAAAATAGTGGCATGTGTCTGTTTTAATGTTGCCCCTTTCAAACAGGGGGAGTGTATTCTAACCAAGTTCCTTTCACACAGAAGTGACCACAGTGTATATAAAGCCACTGCTCACACTCAGGCAGTGCCTTGTTCTTAACACAGCGACAATGCCCTGTTTGTCTAACCATGCTCCTAACACTGGGACAGCATCCAGTTTATTGATCTAAATCCTTTCCCTACGCACAAAGACAATGTCTGGTCTATATAATCCTGTTCCTTGAACACAATGGGGTACCTGGTCCCATTTTAAAACAAAATTTCAACTTGTCCTGCCACCTTTAAAATTTCCAGTAAGTACTCCCTCAGGGTCTGAGTACCTCAATCCCTTTAAAAATTAGTTCACATTTTCCCACCTCACTGTCTCTATTAAAGTGCACCATTTCACACTAATCTGCAATCAAATTTCAAATTTGAAGTGTACGTTCATTGACATGTTTCAGTCCTCCTGAAGTCTGAACTTGTTCTCCACATCAATGCATTTCCCAATGTCACCTGCCAACTCTGAAAAACAGTTGTTCATATCTACGTTTTTTGCCCATTCTGCAATTTCACATCCATGTGCCCATTGGTCCTTTTATACCAATAATCTACAATTTGGCGAACAATTTCTATTTTGTGGCACTTAGCTATATGCCTTTTGAAAGTCCATATACAAAGCAACAATACTCTCCTCAACAGTCACTATTACTAAGAACGCCATCAATCAATGGAGCACAATTTGCATTTAACAAATCAGTGCTCTTTTTCATTTATTTCCTATACTCTTCAAAAGTGCCAATTAATTTTATTCCTGATTATTGTCTCAAAGTTTCCCCAGACCTTTAATTACTCGTTTATCTCTCAGCTCTGTCCTGAAAGAGGGTATAACATTTGCAACCTTCAGTCCTATTATCTTCCCTGGAATTAAGGATTAGAAGGTTATGACCAGTTTTTCTATCACCTCTACCTAAATTTCTCTCCAATTACTTTTCTTGCAACCTAGATCCTAATGTATTTCATCTAGAATGAATTAATTTCATACTTGTAGCTGTGCCTTTTCTAAAGCACTTCCTCCCTATTCCATTCAATTTCTCTAAATTTCTTACTTAATATTCTAAATTAGACATATCTTGGTTGAGGAAAACACTGCCAAAGTACTCATTTAGCATCTCATCCACTGTCTGTTGTTTCACATTTGGACCCTGATCAGTCCTACACTTCCTTTGAATAAAGTTTGCCATAAAATATTTACAGAGTATAGCTATGACGCAATGAGGGACGGACAAAGGAAAACACCAAGTTAGGAATGCAGATAAAATTCTGGATGACAAGGCAGTTTTATGTGACCTGCAGTTAAATGTGATTGAAGGTAATTAGCAGTGGAACAGTATGCTAAAGGAAAGTATGCATGTGTTAACAGAATGAAAAAGTATATAGTGAAATGGCAGATCCAGTGGGATTGAGATCTGAAAGAAGCACCTCATTTTGGGTGGAATAGTCTTGAATACTCCTATGAATTATGTGACCCATGCGACAGTCACTGATTAGATGCTGCAAGACCATGGAACATATGATGGAATGTTTTGCAAGTATACACTGTCCTTGGCTGTGTACAATGTTGTACAAATTGCTTTAATGCCAGTATGCACTGCTTTAATTTCACAATGCATTTCCTCACTCCAATGTTATGGTTGCACTCACTGAAATCATTGTTGCAGTCTCATAAGTTTAAAATGGAACTGGAGTGTGCTTGACAACATTGAACATATCTCTCATCACAGTGGGAAGATTATGGAGTGTGCCTGCAATTTCCACTACGTCAACTCTCAGCTGCAAACCATTTGTAAGGGGCTCACTTCAAGCTCTTTCCTGTAGGTGAAGTTGACAGCCCAAGGTGGCAGTCAAACAACAGGCTAATGAGTGATCTTGGCTGAAGTGTGACAAGGCAAAAGGAAGATACATTTCAAAATACTTGTTCATAATTGCATCTTCCATCCTTCAGAAATGAACTGGAAATTCTGTGTCAGGTGACGGGCTAATGAATAAGTCTTGAAGGAGAACAGGCTGCATGTTACCCCATGGTAGTTATGTTAAAAAAACAGCTTCAGAGTAAATACTTGAATTGTAACAGAAATAAGAAAAGGGCAGGATCAGACAAGTCAGAGAAAGGGGGAAAAAAACATACAAAAAAGAATTCTTTGTAAGGATTTCAAAAGTGATGTGATTTAACGGTACTGACTGAAGCTGAATGAAAGGACATACAGCCTTAAAAAAACTGCATAAAACACATTCGCAGTGGCTGCTAGGAAAACCAGAAGAACTTGCTTTAACACCACAACACTTTGTTCTATTAAAGAGATATTTTAAACGTGGTAAAACTAAATTAGCAAAATAGTCTTCAGTAATCACACAAAGCATGTGAGATTTTCCATTGTTTCTTCAAATCTTGTCATTACACTGAATTTCTTTGAAAGCGGGAGATGAGAAAATTAACTTGTCCTCTATATCCAACAATATGCACTTGTGCAAAAACAAAGTTGCCGGAAAAGCTCAGCAGGTCTGGCAGCATCTTTGAAGAAAAAAATCAGAGTTACCGTTTCGGGTCCAGTGACCCTTTCTCAGAACTTTCGGTTCTTTCAGTTTTCATTTCTTTGGTTTAGTTCTTTCGGTTTTTATTTCATATGAACTTGTATCTCAGTGACTGGCACTCACATGATCTGGTTCCTTCTAAATATGATCGAGAAAACAGGAATAGTGTGTACATGACCCTTAAACTTTTTTTTTGTTACACATGGCTTCCTGCTGAGATGCCAAAAGGTTTACCATCAGCACAAACTTCACTCATGTCACATTAACTGCAGCAGTGTTTATCGTGCAAAAGTTTAAAGCATTTGCCTTCAAGCAACAGGTGTATTTTACCTATCAGTGCAACTCTGGGATTGGTTCACTTCTTAACTGCTGATTGGAAACCATGACAGTCAACACCAAACTAGTCATGTGACCCTGACCGCATTCCTCTCCCGCGTGCCAATTAACTTAGAGTTCAACATTAAAACTACACTGACAATATCTTGAAATATATTTTTAGATTAGAAGATATAAAATAATGACTAGGAATAAAAAAATGACTAGAGTAAGATTAGGGCCAGTCAAGGACAGTAGTGGGAAGTTGTGCATGGAGTCCGAAGAGATAGGAGAGGCGCTAAATGAATGTTTTTAGTCAGTAATCACACATGGAAAAGACAATGTTGTCGAGGAGAATACTGAGATACAGGCTATTAGACTAGACGGGATTGAGGTTCATAAGGAGGAGGTGTTAGCAAAGTGTGAAAATAGATAAGTCCCCTGGGCCAGATGAGATTAAACCTCGGATTCTCTGGGAAGCTAGGGAGGAGATTGCAGAGCTTTTTGGCTTTGATCTTTATGTCGTCATTGTCTACAGGAATACTGCCAGAAGACTGGAGGATAGCAAATGTTGTCCCCTTGTTCAAGAAGGGGAGTAGAGACAACCCTGGTAATTATAGACCAGTGAGCCTTACTTCGGTTGTGGGTAAAGTGTTGGAAAGGATTATAAGACATAGGATTTATAATCATCTGGAAAGGAATAATTTAATTAGGGATAGTCAACATGGTTTTGTGAAGGGTAGGTCGTGCCTCACAAACCTTATTGAGTTCTTCGAGAAGGTGACCAAACAGGTGGATGAGGGTAAAGCGGTTGATGTGGTGTATTTGGATTTCAGTAAAGCGTTTGATAAGGTTCCCCATGGTAGGCTATTGCAGAAAATACGGAGGCATGGGATTGAGGGTGATTTAGCGGTTTGGATCAGAAATCGGCTAACGGTAAGAAGACAGAGGGTGGTGGTTGAAGGGAAATGTTCATCCTGGAGTTCAGTTACTTGTGGTGTACTGCAAGGATCTGTTTTGGGGCCACTGCTGTTTGTCATTTTTATAAATGACCTGGATGAGGGCGTAGAAGGATGGGTTAGTCAATTTGCGGATGACACTAAAGTCGGTGGAGTTGTGGATAGTGCGGAAGAATGTTGCAGGTTACAGAGGGACATAGATAAGCTGCAGAGCTGGGCTGAGAGGTGGCAAATGGAGTTTAATGCGGAAAAGTGTGAGGTGATTCACTTTGGAAGGAGTAACAGGAATACAGAGTACTGGGCTAATGGTAAGATTCTTGGCAGTGTGGATGAGCAGAGAGATCTCGGTGTCCATGTGCATAGATCACTGAAAGTTGCCACCCAGGTTGATAGCGTTGTTAAGAAGGCGTACGGTGTGTTAGGTTTTATTGGTAGTGGGATTGAGTTTCGGAGCCATGAGGTCATGTTGCAGCTGTACAAAACTCTGGTGCGGCCGCACTTGGAGTATTGCGTACAGTTCTGGTCGCCGCATTATAGGAAGGATATGGAAGCATTGGAAAGGGTGCAGAGGAGATTTACCAGGATGTTGCCTGGTATGGAGGGAAGGTCTTATGAGGAAAGGTTGAGGGACTTGAGGCTGTTTTCGTTAGAGAGAAGAAGGTTAAGAGGTGACTTAATAGAGACATACAAGATGATCAGAGGATTAGATAGGGTGGACAGTGAGAGCCTTTTTCCTTGGATGGTGATGGCTAGCACGAGGGGACATAGCTTTAAATTGAGGGGTGATAGATATAGGACAGATGTCAGAGGTAGGTTCTTTACTCAGAGAGTAGTAAGGGCGTGGAATGCCCTGCCTGCAACAGTAGTAGACTCGCCAACATTAAGGGCATTTAAATGGTCATTGGATAAACATATGGATGATAATGGAATAGTGTAGGTTAGATGGGCTTCAGATTGGTTTCACAGGTCAGCGCAACATCAAGGGCCGAAGGGCCTGTACTGTGCTGTAATGTTCTATGTTCTATGATAGCAGTGGAATTAGGCCATTTGGCCCATCGAGTCTGAACTGTCATTCGACCATACCTGATAAGTTTCTCAACACTGTTCTCCTGCTTTCTTCCCGTAATCCTTGATCTCCCTACAAATCAAGAACCTAGCTATCGCTGTCTTAAATACACTCAGTAACTTGGCCTCCACAGCCTTGTGACAATGAATTCCACAAATTAACCACCTTCTGGCTGAAGAAGTCTCTCCTTATCTCAGTTTGAAAGGGTCATCCCTTCACTCTGATATTATGTCCTCGATTCCAGTTTCTTCTACTAGTGGAAATACCTTCTCCTCATCCGCTCTATCCAGGGCTCTCAGTGTTCTGTAAGTTTCGATCAGATCCTCCCTCGTAGCCTTCATCCCTGGGATCATTCTTGTAAACCTCTTCTGGATCCCCTTCAACACCAGCTCCGATACAGGGCACAAAACTGCTCACAATATGCCAAATGCAGTCTGACCAGAGCCTAATACAGCCTCTGCAGTACATTTCTGCTCTTGTATTCTAGCCCTTTTGAAATGAATGCTGACATTGCATTTGCCTTCCCAACTGCCAAAATGAACTTGCATGTTAACCTTTAAGAGAATCCTGAACTAGGACTCTCATGTCCCTTGTGCTTCAGATTTCCAAAGCCTTTACCCATTTACAAACAGTCAATGCCTCTATTCTTCCTATCAAACTGCATAGCCTCTCACTTTCCCAAATTGTATTTCCATCTGCCACTTTTGCCCACTGTCCTAGCCTGTCCGAGTTCTTCTGCAGCCTCCCTGCTTCCTCGCACTACCTGTCCCTCCACTTATCTTTGTTTCATCTACAAACTTAGCATCCATATCCTCAATTCCTTAATCCAGACAGTTAATGTATAATATGAATAGTTGTGGTCCCTACACTGACCCCTACAGAACCCCACTAGTCACCAGCTGTCATCCTGAAAATGGCCCCTTTATCCCCATCCTCTGTTTTCTGTCAGTCATGTCAGTATCTTGCCCCTAACACATGGGCCCTTTCTTATCTTAGTTCATAGCCTCCTGTGCAACACCTTGTCAAAGGCCTTCTGGAAATGCAAATAGATCATATCCACTGACTCTCCTATGTCCAATTTGCTCATTACCTCAAAGAATTCTAACAGATTTATCAGGCATGACCTTCCCTTGATGAAGCAGTGCTGACTCATCCCTATTTTATCATGTATTTTGAAGTATTCCACAATCTCATCATTAATAATAGACTCTAAAATCTTACCAATGACCAAGATAAGGCTAATCAGTCTATAATTTCCTGTATTCTGCCTCTCTCACTTCTCAAACATAAGTGTTACATTAGCTATTTCCCAGTCCTCTGAGATCCTCCCCGACTCTAGAGATTTCTGAAAGATCACCACCAATGCCTCTACTATCTCCTTCAGAACTCTGGGGTGTAGTCCATCTGGTCTTGGTGATTTATCCACATGTAGACCTTTCACCTTTCCCAGCACTTTTCCTTAGTGATGGCCACTAAACTCGCCTCTGCCCCCCGACTCTCTTGCTGTTCTAGTATGCTGCTGGTGCTTTCCACAGTGAAAACTATCGCAAAGTACCTATTCAGTTCCTCTACCATTTCTTTGTTTGCCATCACCACTTCTTCAGCCTCAGTTTCCTATGGTGCAATGTCCATTCTTGCCTTTCTGTTACTTTTTTATCTTCGGTTCCCAAAGGAGCTCTTGCAATCTTCTTTGATATTACTATCTAGCTTACACTCACATTTCATCTTCTCTCCCTTTATTGCTTTTTTCATCATCCTCTACTAGTTTTTAAAAGCTTCCCAATCCTCTGGCTTCCCACGAATCTTTACCACATTGTGTGCTTACATTGTATTTTTAACTGCTTAGATTAAATAAAGATTTTATCCCGTGACTGTACAAAGCTTCCTTTATCAATCTTGTCTTGCTTTGCTTTTAGATGATGCTAGCTGACCATGCCGTTTTAATTGCTGGTCTGAGCAGAAACCATGAACTAATAAATTCAAAGCCTGTAGTGAGTGAAATGAAATGTTTACATGTAAACTTTTAAGGCATCCAGTGGAGGCAGCAGGAAGTCCTGCAAAGAGGAAAGCAGGTGATGGTGGGAAGAACCTGCAGAATCAATCCCTTTAGATAAAAATGTGGTAAAAGCAGGACTCAAAGATGGTTAGAAAAGGTGGCTGGAGACTATGGTCTTAAGTTTGTTGTAGGACCAAATTGGACTGGAGTTCCTTTAATGGGTTGGAATATATAGAGAGAAGGAGGAACTGCCTGCAGAAACAAACTCAGAGAATAATGTTGACCGTTTACTTAGAGATAGAAAGATGTGAAATTGAAATGAGGAGGAAAATGGTGTGCAGTTATTCAAAAACTGATGTGATTTTAAGAATGTTGGTGGCACACCAGAGCTGTGAAGACTGCTTAGCTTTGCCAGCCCTCCCAGAACATCTAGTATACCAGAATCAGCATCAAATTTGTCTATGGTCAAAAAGCATTCTGGGAGAGTGACATAAGGAGTCAAGGCCAAGGCAGAGAATTATTTTTCTCTCTCTTGCATTGTTTGGTCTGCACCATCCCTAATACAGGTAGCTGACACTGTTTGCCAACTGATGTGGGGCCTCCACCCTCTGTATTTGAGAAGTCAACAATTGCAGCCTATTGGAACAGTCAGACATTCTAGTTTGCTGGTTGGATGGTGGTCCTTTAATTTGAGCTTTTCAAATCATCTAAATGCAGTAGATGGTGCTGGGAGATTACAACTATGGTTGGGATCTTCCTCATACAGGGCAGATGAAAATGGTTTCTTGTATAACAATGTGCATTTCTCATGTTAATTCTTTAGGTAGGGAGACATTTTGGACGCTACAGGTGGTGATTGGAGATTCAAAATAGATGTGTGCAAGTGAGATATTTGGTAACTTTAAACTTCCCAACTGACCAGTGATCTGATTTCACTATCAAGCCCAAAGTCAATATTGGAATTGCAAATCAGCACGTTTTGTTTTAGTAAAGTAAGGTTTGAGTTGGAACACTCTTTGTTGAAATGGTACAACAGGCAGACTTTTCCCCCAGATATGGCCATTCTTTCAGTACTTTCAGATTACATTGGAAATGCCTGCATCTATGATAAACAATCTTCCTTTGAAACTGATCTTGGTCAGTTTATAATCTGGGTGAAAGGTGTTAGCATTTATTTACAGTAACTTGAAGAAATTCTAATTAAACAAATTCAGTATAGTTGAGTTTTTTTTTTACAGTTGCACCCTTTTATTTTCCTTAACATTTGTAACTGTGGACTCTGTTATGCTTGCTTCATACTTCCCTTGACTTCTGTGAGGTCACTTCCAAGTTCTTCCAAATGATACCCAGCCAGAGTTGACAACCCCGACATTGCGAGTGTAAACATAAATCTACAGCTGATAGTGATCTAACTGGTAGTTTCACAATAACAGACTGGTAGAAACATATTCAGTAGTACAGTAACTATCAAAAAGAACTGGATAAATCCTTAAAACAGAAACGTTGCAGAGATGTGAAGGAACCAGAGAAGGAGATTTGTTGGATTACTCTTTGGAAGAACTGGGGCAAACTCAATAGATTTAACAAACTCTTCACTTCCAGAAAACTCAGTGAAGGAACTAATCTTTCAATCATTTTAATATTTCATTTACAAAGAATATTGCGAATATGAACCACCTAACACAACCAACGCATTTCAGTGTTACTTTTTAAAGTGACAAATGAATCCTCAGTTACGTCTGCCACCTGCTTACCATTAAATTTTAAGAACATTGCCACCTTTTGTACTCGTTTAGTCTATGGCTTTTATCTATTCCACGAGGCTGGGGGGTGCAGTGGGTGATCTGGCTCCAAAAGGCGGTGAAGACTCAAGACAGTAGAGGCAGTGAGGGCATTAGTTGCGATGGTTCTAATGAATGCAGCATTGTTCCTCTGCAGCACATTTGTTTCTGGAAGTCAACCAACTTACATAAAGCTAGATTTCAGCAATGACATCAATGAAAACAAAGTACAAAGCTAGGGCGAACACTATCCATCACACTTTTGCCCACTTGTTTAAGATACCGTGTTGTCTTCACTGACCAGTTGTTCAGCATCAGCAAAACGCTATTCAATAAGCACAAATGAGGCAAATGTGAAAGACTAGGGGTCTATTGCATAATTAGATTTTACTTTGGGGAAAAAAAGATATTTTGTACTAGAGGTAAAGTGTTGGTAGACCTCTGCTACAATGTGTGCATCAGCTTTAAGTGAAACAAATCGAAAAATCATTTTCCAGGGCCTTTCCTATTCTCCATTTCCCTCAGTTTCAAATAACCATCCAATTTTTCCTTAAAGAATGTCAATATTCTCATCTCAACCACTTTTTGCAGGTAAGCTTTCTACGCTCCAGCAACTCTCACAATACAGTAACGTCTACTAATTTTTTTCCTTACACACTTATTAATCATTTAAAATTGATAAACTTTCATCATTGACTGCTCAGAGAAAATTGTCTTTTCCCATTCACTTGCAAAACTTTTTGTTAATAACCATGAAGAGTTTTCTTGTGGGTCTTTGTTGCTCAACAGCAACATTCCCAGTATTTCAAGTCTCTCGGATAAATTAACTTTTCTATTCCAGGCATCACTTTTAGTAAAATCAAGCTGTATGTTCTTAATGGCTTTAATTAGCCATTCAAAACTGTTCACTTTTAACAGAGTAACAAATGTTTGCACAAATTTAAAATTTATTCCTTATTCTTACATACCAAGTCCCCATTTACAAAACCCAAAATTCTGTTGGCCTTTAAGATTTTGTCTACCTACACACTGTTCCACTGAATTAATAAGTTGAGCGGCTAGAACTCTGTTCATCCACACCTTCAGTGACTTTCCATTAAATTTATAGTTCTGAATGTATTACTTCATTCATATCCCCAACAGGTTGCATACTTCACCTGTTTGCTTATAATTCTTTGTCTTCCTGAAATATTCTGAAATACATTCTGCTCTTCATCAAACATCATGTTTTTATATCACTAAATTGAGATTTTCTTCATCTGCATCTATCAAAAACAAATCAAGATCTAGTACTGAGACAACAAGGTGCAGGGCTGGATGAACACAGCAGGCCAAGCAGCA
>NW_025970507.1:0-12032 GCF_021869965.1 Rhincodon typus | reverse complement strand
AATAATGAATTTAGCAAGGGAAGTACATTTTTAAAATCAACATAATACTGGCTCATGAGAGATTTTGTGCTCGAGAGAAGCATGTAATTTTGCATGAAAACTTGACAAGACACAGTATTATATTTGAACATAGTTTTGAGCACAATTGCTCAATGCTGAACAGGTATTAGTAACTTACTGGTCACTGCAATAGCCCCAAGTACAGGGCAATAAATGAATTCAACATCAGCAAGTGTTGGAAATGGATTGAACGGATATTTCATACTCAGAGGAAAGCGATGAGTTCAACCTTATGTGGAACTGTGTTCATTATTTATACGTACAAAACACATCCTCCAAGGGCACAATTTGGCTGGCTGATCATTGATATTAGTTACAGTTCTTTTAACAAATGTATATGAGAGATATATTGCATGAGAATAAACATTAATTCTGAAATGGAAGGGTTGAATGATGGAGAGAAATAAGGATAACTTGAGGATTGGGCTCACTGAGGTCGGGAGTAACAGCGAGTGGTGGTGTGAAAAGTAGTGACTTTTTTTTGCTTTAATCTCTACATTCGAATAGAATCTCGAATATCAAATGGTTCATTTTTCTCATCTTGCCATTATTACCACTACCAAAATGAACAAGTGAGCCAGTAAAGAGTAAGTGAACAATTAAACTTGTTGAAAGAAAAGGCAGTCATAGAACAGAAGCAGACAACCGGGTCGCTGAAAGATAGAGTTGTGTGAATGAATAAACATTTAGAGTTTTCCACGAGAACGATAGGGTTTGTGTTAAAAATTTCGAATTTTTTCTAACATAAGAAGTACAAAAAGAATTAAAACAGAACTAAAGACAAATATAGATCAAGAGAAATGATCGTATGAACACTTTTGATTTTTATGTCTTAGACTTTAGAGTTCAGGAGTAATGGAGAAACTGTTAGTTTGCAATTTTGGCTGCCTGTTTGACATGGCATTCAAGCCATAGTATGAATACATCAGCACTTTTGAACAGGCTCTGTTTAATTCATGTGCTTACAGACTGTAACTTACCGGTTTAGAAAACATTGGGAATGGTTTTATTTCCAGAACTTTGTTCATCCAGTTAACTCTCAAACATTTTGTTGACTTTCCAAAGCAAAAACAACCTCTGAGCCTACTACAAAAGTGGAATACAGCAAATGCTGAAAATCTTAAGTAAAAATGAAAACTAGTCAAAACCACTCGAGGCCAGTTGTAATGCATGGAGAGAGGAATAGTTAAAAAATTTCAGCTTAATGACTTTTCAAAATGTTTCCAACCTTCTCCATTTTCTCCATTAACCCTGACCCAAATCGATTGGACAGAATTTTTTGAGGTTTACTAAGTCAACTAATCCCTGCTAGATGCTGTAAAATGTTATCCTTCAACCAATAGTTGTTATCATTGTGACATCAGTACTCTTTTCCTTTTTTGTTGAGAACAAAATAGTGAGTTGAAGCAGAAGGCCCCTCTGAACCAACTTTAATGAACATTGTCACCCTACCTGGAGTGAATAGCATTCTCAAAATCAGAATCACATTGAGTTTGCTGGAGAGATCACCACAAATTCCTTTCACCAGCAGTCGATACCTCAGCTGCTGAATTCACAGCTTCCAGACCATTTTCTGCTTCTATTAGATCCTATAGATTGACTGTAGTTTGCTCCAGATTGTTGCTGGAAATGGTTTTGTGCACACTATTTCTTTCAATTATGGCAGACTGATGGACTTTGAACTTATTTGCCCGAAAATATATTGAATGAAGTGAATGTGAATATGTGAATGCCCCTGCCATGGATCAAATATTTATTTTACCACTATTTTTGGACGCTTTAACTTATAGAGCATTAATGTCTTGGATGCATTAAATGAATGGAAGAAATGGTGTGAGGAGGTAATTCATTGAAACTAGAAACTCATCTCCGGGTTAACAATCCATACCGTTATTTAAGATAAAACAATGGAATAAAGTGAATATAAATGAATAAATTTCCAGAAAAGATTGACCATGCTGTCTGTAGGACCAATGGTCCATATTCCTCTTTCTACAAAATCACTTGGGTCTTCCTTCAGTGAGAGTATCATCAGGTAAATTCCACTATCACAAGGTTTATGCAATTTTCAAACTTAAAATTGATGTCTCAACCTGGAGTGCAGGATTTGAACTGTGATGCTCAAACTGTGATGCTTTCTGTAGCACCCAGTGTTTAAACTTTCAGATAAACAGTGCATGATTTGTTCCACAGTGCCTTGTGCTTACAGAATTGGATCATCACAGGTGTTCCTTGGAGTGGGGTCCCCATGTCAAATATTGTCAGGCGAATGATCAACATCATTCCGTCCACCAGATTGTCAGAAATGCTGTCAGTGCTAACATGCAACAAGGTCTGGATCACATTCAGACTTGAGTTGAATATTCACAACTATGGTGAACTGTACGCAATATCCAAGTGTACGCAATATCTAAAGTTGTAAAAGCTGCAGCATAACCTGTCTCTCCTTATGCTCAATATCCCTGTCAATGAAGTGAAGCATGCCTCAAGCCTTTTTGACTTTGCCCTTTGTTCTGTGACAAGGTAGCTATGTGAGATGTGATAATTTTAGGGATGAGGTAGATCCAGGTAGGTTAAAAATGAAGGAAGAACCAAGAATACAAGATATCGAGGTCAGGGTGGGTGGAAGGCAATCGCAATGGAGAATATGGTTGATGTTTTGAAGGTTTTTAAACTCCATGTTAATCCCAAAAGGTTGTAAAGCAAAATGAGCAGCTGTTCTTCCAGCCGGCTTTGGGCTTCAAATGGACCCTGCAGCAGACCTAGGACAGAAATGTGAATTTGAGAACAGGATTTGAAGCAACAAGTGGACTCTTATGTTTGAGGGCTGAGTGGGGATGTTCTACATGGTGATCTTCAGTTCTGCTGTGTTTTGGACAACCTCTGTGAGCAGCGAGTATAGTACACAGGATTGGAACATGTACAATTAAGTTGCAACTTCACTTGGGAGGAGTTTGAACAGCGAGGCTGGAGGAAGTAAAAGGGAATGTGTTGCGCCTCGTTTGATTTTATAGGATGTAACTGGTGGGACATGAGGTATTTAGGCTGATAGATGAGTGTATCATGGTGTCACAGAAGGTATAGTCCTTTAAAATGTTGATAGAGGAAGAATGGGAATGGTATTTTTGATGGTAGCATCACGCTGGACATGGTGGAGATAACAAAGGTTTTTTTTTTGGAAAATCATGCCTTTCAATGTCAAGCTGAAATAGTTCGATCCTCTTGTTGGAAGTATTCATTGTCTGGTATTTATGTGACATGGATGTTACTTGCCAGTCATCAGCCTAAGTCTGCAATTTATCCATGCATTATTTTATATGGCTATGGACTGTTTCATGATCTGGGAAGTTACTAAATGATGTTGAACACAGAACAATTGTAAATCGACATTTCCTTTTTGAAATGTTATGATAGAGGGAAGTTTGTTGATGAAGTAGTTGAAGCTGGTTGATTCTACGACACTCCCCTGAGTACCTCCTGCAGAGATGACCCAGACCTGAGATGACTGACCTCCAACAACCACAATCGACTTGGTTTGTGCTTGAAGCAATGTAAAGAGCTCCCCATGATTATCATTGACTGCAGTTTTACCATGACTCCTTGACAGTGCACTCTGTTGAATGCTACCTTCTTGTCACTCTCACCTTATCTCAGGGGATTAAGGAGCACAGCTGTTATATGGTAAGAAGGTGAGTTAGCCTGTGGAATCTGAAACTGATGAACAATGAAAAGGTTCGTAAACATAATTGTCCCTTCATAGCACTGTTGTTATGTCCTTCTATCACATTGCTGATTATCAAGCAGAGGCTGAGAGTGTGTTTTGGAGTTGTTCTGCTTTTGTGGACAGGAGATACCTGGGCAATTTTCCACATTGGCAGATAGATGCCAGTGTTGTACCTGTATTGGGATAACTTCTCTGGAGGCCTGACTGTGCCTGGAGCCAATTGTCAGTATTATTGCTGGACCGTCATTATTGTCCATCATTTTTAGAGAATCCAGATGTTCCTTGGTGTCGAGTGGAGTATCATGTGGTGTCATGTGGCTGAAGACTATTCAATCAACACTTTTGGCTGATGATGGGTGGAAACTCTTCAGTTTTCTCTTTTGCACTGATGTGCTGGGCTCCCCATCATTGAGGATAGGGATGTTTGTGGAGCCTCCTCCTCCAGTGAGTTGTTTAATTGTCCAGTACCATTCACAACCTGAGAAATTCTGATGATTTTTTTGTTTTGGAAGAATAACTTTGGGGAAAGATAGAAGGTGTCCAAGAATTAAATTCTTAGCAGCAGTTTGAAAAACTGGGACGTGTTATTTGGCATTTAGAAGTTTAGGTATGAATCAATCAATCAAGTGTCTCAAGATAATAAGGTGGAACAGGATGCATTGACATATCTTTTCCTCTGGAGGTGAAGCACCACAGGTCAAAACAAACAA
Organism: Rhincodon typus; assembly: GCF_021869965.1. Lineage (NCBI taxonomy): Eukaryota > Metazoa > Chordata > Chondrichthyes > Orectolobiformes > Rhincodontidae > Rhincodon > Rhincodon typus. The sequence goes on along the minus strand of NW_025970507.1, from coordinate 7,538 downwards.
AAACAGAATCAGATCTGAATAAAGTGAAATTGTGAAACTTGTAAAGTGGAGTGAAAGTTTTAAAAACTATTCTGCAAAGAGTAATCGCTAATTTAAAAAAAAGTCTTTGTTTCTTATATGACATTGATGTACCGTTGTTGTCCAAAATTATTTAGTCATATGGGATAAATGTACCGATACGCACCTGGTCAGAGATCAACCATGATCTCACTGAATGGTGAAAGATGACTAAAGTAATATTGACTTGTCAGAAATTGGAATAACAGGGGTAAATAGGAAGAAATATAAAAACAGATGTTAAAATTATCTATGGGTTTATACAAGTGAAAACAGCAACTGGAGAGAACATTAGTCCTCAGGACATGATGAAGGGTCCCAACCCAAAAAGTCAAGTTTCCCGCTCCTTTGATGCTGCCTGACCTGCTGTGTTCTTCTGGTTCCACACTGTATTGACTCTGACTCGAGCACCTGCAGTTTTTGCTCTCTCCGAAAATTTTGAGTCAGCTCATTGTTGCTGTTTATGTATTGCCTCATGAGGGGGGAGAAAACAAGAGTTCTTCCATGAGATGGTGGCATCACTGTCATGGCCAGTATTTTTTGCCTTCTCAAATCGCTGGGGAGAGGTTGATGGTGACCTGGTTTCGAAAATCACTGTAAGGGGCCACAGAAGTGTCAGTTAGTCAGTTCCAGGCTTTGACAGAATAGCATTGAAGAAACAGTGGCATACTTTCTTATCAGGATTGTGTTCCCATATATCTGCTGCCCTTATCCCTCATCGAGGTTACATAGTTTGAAGGTGCACTTGAAGAAGACACAGTGAGTTGCAACAGTGCATCTTGTTCATGGTACACACCTGCAGCAAATGTGTTTCTCTGCGAGATTGAGTGAATAAGGAGCGGCAAGTTGGCTCCGTGGTTAGCACTGCTGCCTCACAGCATGAGTGGCCTGGGTTTGATTCTACCCTCGGGTGACTGTCTGTGTGGAGTTTGCACATTCTCCCTGTGTCTGCGTGCGTTTCCTTCAGGTGCTGCAGTTTCCTCCCACAGTCCAAAGATGTGCACGCTGGGTGGATTGGCCATGTTAATATTGCCCATAGTGTTCAGGGATGTGTAGGTTAGGGAGATGGGTCTGCGTGCGATGCTCTGAGCGTTGGTGTGGACTGGTTGGGCTTAAGGACCTGTTTCCAAATTGTCGGGATTCTAAGATTCTGAGAAGATCTTGGTACCCATAAAGAATATTTTGCAGATTGAGCTGATACTTTTTGGAGTTGATAAAAAAAGAAGGAACAAGAATGAGCTTGTTGAAACATAGAATGCTTTGTTGCATATTAACTAGTGAGATGTGGACATCATTGGACGGGCCCGTAGTTATCCTTAGTTGCCGTTGAGAAGGTATTGGTGAGTTGTTGTCTTGAATCACTGCAGTCCATATTCTGCAAGTAGGTCCACAATGTTAATTGGGACTACATAAACAACAGTGAAGTAACAGCTACATATTTCCAAGTTTGCCTGATAAGCGGCTTGGAGGGCAACTTGCAGGTAGTGATGTTCCCATGTATCTGTCCATCTTCCATTCAGATGAAAGTGGTTGAGGATGTAGCAGGTGCTGTCTAGGGATCTTTGTTGAATTTATGCAGTGTTTCTTGGACATAGTACACACTGCTGTTACTGAGCATCAGTGGTGTAGGGAGTGGATATTCATTCATAGATTAATAAAGCACAAAAAAGGCCCTTTGGAACAATGGGTCTACACCAACAAATCTATCACTCAATGTGCACTAATCCCAATTTCCTGCACTTGTCTCATATCTTTGAATGTTATGATATTTGAGGTAATCATCCAAATTTGTTTTAAAGTTTCATGCCTCCACTACCTTCTCAAGCAATGCATTCCAGATTCCCACCACATGCTGAGTGAAAAGATAAATTCTTCTCTTAACGTATAAGGTGAAGTACTTCATACTTTTTGAACCTGACCCAGGTGTCTCAACAGGAAACTGATTACTTAGCGGAGGGTTACGTGCTATTGTTTAAACTGATACCATTTTTATACCGTGTAAACAATGAAGAAATGATCACACATTTTCAACCCCTCCCATGTCGAGCAACAGTAAGCAGACTGTATATTAGAGAAATATATTACACTGCAGAAATTGGTTTCTTATCTGTGGTAAAATATACCTCTCAATGCTTTAGCCTGTCTGTCTGTAAACAATAATTGCAGCATTGAACACAGTAACTGTTAACAAGGTGGTGTGGAAAGTATGTGGATTCATCCAGAATTAATGGGCACCGTTTTAATGTTGGGGGTTACCCTTTCAAGAAGGAGAAGTGAGGAGAAGAATTTTCTCTCAGAAGGTAATGCAGCTTTGGAAGTCTCAGAAGGCAATGGAAGAGGGGTCACTGAATATTTTTAGAGTGGAGGTAGCTACATTCTTGTTAGGCAAATGAATCAAGGGGTATTAAGGATGCATGGAGATATGGAACTGAAAACAGACACACATCACTTGAGATCTTATTGAATGGTGGAACAGGCTGGAGAAATCATCGTCCAATTAAATTTCCATTTATTTTTTCTTGGGAACATAAATGATGCTGTTTGGTCCTTTGGATCTGTTCTGGCTCTTTGGTCAAGCTATGCAATTAACCCAACATCATGCTGTTTCTGCTTGTCCCTGTAAAGGGACATTGGTAGCTTGGGGAGGGGGTAGCTTGTAGTTACAGTGCGAGTGCCATTGGACTCGTCATTTTGGATCCAAGTTCAAATCTCAACACAGCAACAAGCATTTAAACTCAATTAACAAACTAGTGCCTTGAAAGCTTTCAGCCGGAGGGTGGTGAATCTATGGAACTCTTTGCCATAGAAGGCAGTGGAAGCCAAAGCATTGAGTGTGTTTAAGACAAAGGTTCTTGATTAGTCAGGTAGCCAATGTTTCCAGCCATAGGGCAGGGGAATGGGATAGGGAAAGATATTAACCATGATTGAATGGTGGGACAGACTTGATGGGCTGAATGACTGAATAATACTCCAATATCTTATAGTTTTATGAGCTTATTAGCCATAGCAGGCATGTTTGTAATGTGGCCAGACAAGTTGTTTGTGAATCTGCAAACCATCCTAATGCCCCTGATAGCACACAGGAAGAGTGGCAGAATCTCCTGGTCGGCCCTCCCACAGAAGAAAATTGCACATCATTGAAATGATTTGTGAATAAATGGGGACCAAAGCAGGAGAAATCCATGGCCCAATCCTCAGAAACAAGGATGGCGGAAAAGACAGACAGTGGCACATGTTAGTCATAAACAAGTCATTCTTTTTACCAGTTTTCACTGCAATGTTGGTTGTTACTGATCAATCTGACCAATTTCTCAGATTGTAGTTTGTGTTGTCACAGATGTCTAATCTTGTAAAAAAGCTTCATTCATGAGTAAACAGCAACTTGAGAGCTAATGAGCGCTAGTACAGTGTGCCTGGATACAGTAAATGTGGGAAGATATTTCCACTCACTGGAGAGACGAGGATCTGTGGGCACAGTCTCGATGCAAAGGGATGACCATTCAGAATCAGATGAGGAGGAATGTCTTCAGCCAGAGGGTGGTGAATCTCTGGAACTCATTTCCACAGAAGACTGTGGAGGCCAAGTCATTGAATGGCTTGGTTTATATTTATTGGTAAGAGGATTATAGGTTACAGGTAGTAGGCAGGGGAATGGAGTTGAGAAACATACCATCCATTATTGAATGATGGAGCAGACTCGATAGATTGAATAGCCTAACTCTACTCTTGTATCTTACAGAAGAATTAACCTGAGGCAGCGTGAAATTCATCATTTAAATAGTGTGCTACATCAACTTGGAATTGAGCATTCTGTCACTGGATAATGGGCAGATACTTCTTGTTTGTATTGAACATAGGAAGACAGTTTTTAAGATATATTTAAGACAGTATGGTATAATGTAAGTTGTAATAATAATGCCTATCTGATCATACATTATTTGTATTAAAAATACCAGCTCATCTGTTTTTGAATGATATGTTCTTTCAGATACATAGTCTTTAGATTTGCTTTCACTGTTTTGGAACAACGAGCCTTATCTGTTGATGTACTCTTCGATTTGTACTTTTATCTCCTCCTGTCGTGGTCTACTTATAATTTTCCATTCATTGCTGTCTTGTCTATGTTCTTTGATTTGCAATGTCTCACCAAATTGCATTCCTTGCCTCACTGTTTGGTTTAAGTCCCTCTCCACTTCCCTAATTATTTGGCTCATTTCAGCAATAGTCCCACCATTATTCAGTTGTAGCCCATCCCTGTGGTATAGCCCCTACTTTCCCCAGTATTGGTGCCAGTGCTCCGTGATCCAGAACCTACTTATATTACACAGTATTTGGGCTCTGCAAGCATTTCTTTCATCCTATTTACCTCGTTCCAAATTGTATGTGGCTCAGGTAATCCTCCAGAAATTATTTACTAAAACATAATTTCATAAATTCGGTACCTGGCTTCTTGTTCTTACAATGCAGAACCCTTTTCTTTCTTCTGCCTATGTCCTTATTATCTGCAGGGACCTCAATGACTTGATCCGCATCCTCCCACTCTATGTCTGACTTGAGCTCTGAGCAGATGTCCTGACCGCTGAGGCAGGACAGGCAAGAGAGCTTTTTGTACAGTCTCTTTGTTGCAGGGTATTGCATCAACAGCCCGTCTCCACCATGACTACGTTGTCTGTGACCACCGCATCATTAGTATTTCCGACCCCAACTTGAATCCTTGAATGTCTTCCTGTATCAAGGTGCAACAGTCAATTAACTCGTCCACACAGCACCTCTCACTTTCATCAAATCAATCTGAAACTAACTTAAAGCTGTTGCATTGTTGCAAAGGGCGAGTCTGTTACACTCCTGTTCCACGTAGACTCCACTTCCTCACTTGCAGTCATACTGTTGTTTCTCTGATGATCCAAATCACAAGACACTGTCTTAAGGAGTGTATCCACCTCATGGCAAAAGGTGTCCACATAACTTTCTACCTCTCTGTGTCCCAGCAGTTATAGTTTGGCCACCAGGCCATAAAGCCTGATCCAAAACTATTCCTGTTTTAAACACTACTGCAGTGATGGTTGTCCTGGACCACAGTGATGTCCAGCAAGATCCCACATTCTGCAATCAGAACATGCCTCCTGCCTCACAAACTTCATTGCATCCGAACTAAATACTTAATTAATGCCTCTTATCAGTATTACTAACATTACAACTTAAACTTTGGAAACCAACAACCTTTACTCCTTTTGAAAAAGATAAACAAACAAGTTATCATTTATCATGAGCAAACATTACTATCAATAGTCATTATTGCTTGTAAACCTTAGTTTGTACAACTTTTATTGATATTTTACAAGAGATTGGAAGAACAAGAAGCACAATATCTGCCATCAAATTATTGCTTTGCATTCATATTATGTCAGACATTGATTCCTCACTGAACATGTCTGCTCTGCTCCTGGTGACAATGGACTGGATTGGAGAGGATGGAGCTTCAAAATGATGTTGGCTGTGTCTGGTTTTCCATTCACTTGATAATCGAACTGACATTGGGTGACGATCTGTAAGCGTGGTTGAGGCAGAAAGCTTCCTAACATTTGAGAAGTATTTAGGTGTGCACTTGCAATGCCAAGGCATCGAAGGCAACGGACAAGTGTTGGATAATAAGATCAGAATATGCGATTGTTCCTGACAGGCCCAGTTACAATGGACTGAAGAGCCTTTCTCTGTGCTCTGGATCTCCATGACTCTAAGGGCCCTCTTTTTGCTTGCTCCTCTAACTGATGGTGATTGCTTCTGTATATTACTTCCACTCACTGCTCTAACAAATACAGCCTGTGTCCAGATCTTGCTTTTGCACGCTCTTCTAACTGATACTGATTTGCTTCAGATTCTAATCTTACTCGTTTCTGTACCTGATGCTGACTGCCTCTGGATCTTCCTTTTAGTCGCTGCCTAACACCATTGTCTTTTCCCTGCTTTTCCGCTAAGATTAAAATAAGCTCAGATAAGGACAGACTGACGTTAAAAAGCATGTTCGTGGTTCGATATTACAGAGAATCAAACTGAAAGGATATTTGACAACTGTTTTTAATTGCTCTCGGATCTGACTCTGGGTCATTGTGTAGATGCAAGTGTTTGTGCAGGTACTGAGGAGCTGGAGCAGGTATCCGATAGTACCAATAGTGGGTGAAGGTGGATATAAATCATACACCAATGCAATTTGCTGATGGATGAAACATGTAACATTGATAAACCATAACATGATAAAACTGCCTGAGATAGCGAAGACTAAAATGATGGACTTTCTGCGCCTTTCCATCTTGGGGTCACTGGGGCCATCCCTATCAGTTTCCATCCTGAGTCTCCTGCGGGCTTTACTTGCCATGAAGATGTGTCTGACTGTCAGAATGTTAAAGAAAGCAATCAAAAGGAATGGAACTAAAGGTGTCAGGAAGTGATGGAGGAGTATATATGCAGTCCAGAAGTTTGAAATGTAATATTCTGGCTTTGTGATGCAAAACCAGTTCGATGGCTGTGGTCTCTCATTTTGATTTGGCCATACATGCTTCAGTATGTTCTGATGTGTATTGTTCAATAATGATGGATAACAACTAACTACTGAGTTCTTAAAATATGTGCAATTATTCACGACAATTTCACCACCATTTTTGAATGCATGATAAGCTAACTGTGTGATTGTAGCTCCTCGGATTGATATCACGACCTATTGAATGAGGGTTGTGAGTCAGTTAACGTATTCGGCGGAGGGCTGTTTTTCAATGCAGTGTAATAGCAATAGCATTGGTTCAATTCCTGGATCTATCAGTCGTCTGGTGCCACCTGTATATGTAAGGAAGATTGGGAATGTTTGGCAATTTACCTGGCAGTCGTCATCGTTATTTCTCTGACATACCTGGATCCATTTGAAATGATCCTGGTGCTTAACAAACTTAACGTAATCCAGCATATCTGACATCAGTTCCTTATGAGTGTTTTTCACTTATTTTTTGTTCATAAGTAAATCTTCCTCATTTCTTCACTCTTTTCTGCTTTAACCAAGCCAAGAAAACCAAGTGCCTGTTATCAGTCTTCTCAGTTTGTTTGCTATTTTCAAAATATATTTTAGATTTATGTTGAATTCCCACTTCCAGGGTTGATTCCAACATTCTACAACTTGCTTCCAATTAGCTGATCCCATATTTTCTACCTTAGACCATTTGAATTTAATTTATTCAGAGAGAGCGTTGGTCTCAACATTAATCATAAGCAGTTGTATACCCACTCCAGACTGGAACCAAAACAATCATACATGAGTACATTCATCTTTCTCTGGGCAGTAAATGAGCCAGTTAGCGTTCCAATAACTATATTTTGTGATAAGCATAATGTTAATTTAGTTCAAACAAACCATTACAATTTTATAGTCTTAAATATATCAAGTTGGTCAATAATGAATTTAGCAAGGGAAGTACATTTTTAAAATCAACATAATA
>NW_025970506.1:0-12033 GCF_021869965.1 Rhincodon typus | reverse complement strand
AACGTCAGCTTTCCTGCTCCTCTGATGCTGCTTGGCCTGCTGTGTTCATCCAGCTCTACACCTTGTTGTCTCAGATTCTCCAGCATCGGCAGTTCCCAATATCTCTGAATCAACATCTTAATCAAAAATCTATTTTCACAAAAGGTGCCATAAAACCCAGAAATCTTGTAGAATTGCTTGAAAAGGAGAAAAAAAAAAGGCAACAAGGTGAAGATCTAAAAGTAAAACTTGGCGCTCTATCTGTCTGGTAGACAGCACTTTCAGGAAAGACAAATAAACTGGCAAGTCAATCTGTTTACAGAGCAAGAAAGGTAAGGCAACTAAAATAACAGCAGGTGGAATGAAGTGCAAGTCAACAAACAAAAAACAAGCTGTCAGAAAATTTAAAAATTTAAATGAAGGTGAATTCAATTCCAGAAGCACAATTGGAAAGAAAGAAAATTGGCCAACAATTGCATTCACTTAAAGAAAGACAGACTTAGGTTCATGCATCTTTCACCACCACTTAAGTACTATACAATTATTCATGATTTGATTTAGAAAATGCAAATCCCCAGAGCTAAGTGATAGTCTCCTCATTTGATAAATTGAAGGTAATTAGTCCTCCATTTATTCTGGAGAGGGGACACTTCCCCAGTAACGTGCAGCATTATCACAGGCACAGAAATAGTTTCACAACATGGTCATTGTTAGAATGTAGGCAAGGAAGCAGAACATCTGCAAATACTATAGCAATGAGACAAACGACGACATAATCTGCATTGATTTAAGGATACCAAGTGATTTGCACCTGAGAGAGCAGACAGCAGATAGTCTAATCAAAACGACAATGCAGCAACCTCTTAATATGGTTGACTCTTAACTGCCCTCTGGGCAATTAGGGATGGGCAATGAATGCTGTCCTAACCACCAACACCCTCATCCAATGAATAACTAACTGCACTGGGATGTCAGCCTAAGTCTTTCTACTGAAGTCTCTGGAGTAGGACTTGAACACACCACCTTATGCCAGAGATGTCAGGTGATGGCTGACATTCATGGATCTTTGTGGTTAAGTGTGGATCCTGAAGGCAAAAGGTTGACATCCATCTATCGTCAGACAAGGGTCATAATGAATAGCCTGTTCAGTAAGGTCATCAGGATAACGACTCGCCACGTACACACAATGCTGGCAGGAGCTTAGGGCAAACGGACCAAGACGTGCAAGCAAGTCAGCAGTGCACAAGGAGATCAGACACATGGACAGACATGCAAGCAGGAGGCCAGAGCCAATTGGACAAGCCACTCCAGACAGGAGAGCACAAGGAACTGAAAACAGCAGCTGCTGTTGGAATAAACACAGGTGAAAGGTAGGGATGGGGAGTGCGGACTCTGGAACGTAAGGCAGACTCCAACTACTGAACATAGTGTAAGCAAACTGGTTAAACCATCAGATCATGAACAGAGGTAGTGGGTGCAGCCAAAGTCAAGATGGAGGAACTTGCCTCGATATATGTGGAAGGCAGCCAAATCAGGAGGGCCTGGAGCATTTACAGAGTCATAAAATAAAACACAGTCCAATCCAATAACTCAAGCTCCAGCCAAGCTCGCCAGGTTGTGGCTCTGATTTCCAATATATGAAGACAGCTCTGTGAGAGAATCTATGACCAACATCATTCAAGTCACTTTGAACAACAGGCACTTTATGCAGAATGACTGCAACTTATTTTAAAATAATTTCTTCTGTTACTTCTTGCAACAAGTTTACAGTCGAGGGGGAAAAAAAATTCAAGATGGCATCATTGTTTTATTTATTATGGGCATGCAGGCTTTTACTGCCCATTCTTATGTTCCTTGGAGAAGGTGGTGCTGAGCTGCTCTCTTGAACTGCTGAAATCCACATGAAGTAGGTACACCCACATTCTAGGATCATTATCTAGCAACACTGAAGGAATTGCGATATATTTCGGAGTCAGAATGGAGTGCAACTTGAGAAGAAACTTACAGATAGTGGTGTTCCCAAGTATCTGTGGCTCTTGACTTGGTAGAGGCTGGGGGTTTGTAAGGTGCTTTCAAAGGAGCATTGATGAGTTGCCACAATGCATTTGTAGCTGGTACATACTGCTGCCAGAGTGCATTGTTTGAGAGGATGGAAGTTTAAGGTCATGCATGGGGCTCTGACCAAGTGAAATGCTTTGCATTGGAATGTGTTGGGCTTTAAATGTTGCTGAAACTGCAGTCATCCAGGCAAATAGAGAGCATTCCATTACACCTCTGACCTCTGTTTGCACATGCTGGGCAAACCTTGGCAGTAAAGCGAAGTTACTGGCTGCAGGGTTTCACATGTCTGACCTACTCTTACAGCCACAGTATTTATATGACTGGCCAGTTAGTCAATGCTAAGCCCGATCATCTTGACAGTATAGGTCTCAGCACTGGTCATGCCACTGAATTTCAAAAGGGAGTTTAGTTAAGGTTGTTGCCTTGCTCGCCAAGCTGGCTTGTTTTTGTTTAGACATTTTGTCACCGTGCTAGGTGGCATCATCTGTGGCGCCTCCGATGAAGCGATGTTATTCTACTCCACTTGGAATTTATACTGTGCAGTCCATTATGGTGAGCGCTATCATTTCCAGTTTTGATCCGTATGGGTTTATATATGGGTCCAATTCTATATGTTTGTTGATTGAAGTATGGGTGGAGAACCAACAGGAATTCCTAGAGGCATGGGTCTCCATCCATACTTCAATCAACAAACATATAGAATTGGACCCATATACAAACCCATACAGATCAAAACTGGAAATGACACTACTCACCATAACGGACCGGACAGTATAAATTCCAAGCGGAGTAGAATAACATCGCTTCATCGGAGGCTCCACTGATGATCTCACCTAGCATGGTGACGAAACGTCTGAAGATAAACAAGCCAGCTCGGCGAGCAAGTCAACAACCTCATCCACAACCCGAGCTACAGATCTTTGCCAAAACTTTAAAGGTTGTTAGTTAGATTTTCTCTTGTTGGAGATGGGCACTGCCAGGCACTTGATGCTACTTGCCTCTTGTCAGACGAAGCCTAACCTGTTATCCAAGTCTTGCTGCAGATGAACATGGACTGCTTCAGTATCTGAGGAGCCGCAAATGGTGCTGAAGATTGTAAAATCAACAGCTACTGTCCACACATCTGACCTTGTGTTGGAGTTAAGGTCATTGATGAAGCAGCTGAAGATGACTGGGCCTAAGGAACTCCTGTGGCAATGTTCTGAGGCTAAGATGTTTGGTTTCCGATAACTATTGCCAACATTTTGTCTTGTACTCATCAGGACCAGTTGCAAGATTTATCAAAGTAAAGGAAAAAGAATTGTATAGTATGAGAGAAGAGTGCTGATTGGCTGGTAAGTGGACTCTGATTGGTAGAGGTGTTGCCATGGAGAAAACACCAGTTAAATAATGATTGACAGTTAACTATCAAGCTTTGCTTAAATTTTAAAACAGGCAGTTTGATTCTGATTGGTCAAGGCATTACCCTGAGAAATGAACAAGAGATTGCTATCACCTAATTGTTTGAATTAAAATAGCCACATTCTCTGTATATGTTATGTCTGAAAAGAAACAGGGTCCTGTGTATTAATATGTAGCTTCCAGTGTATGCATGTGTGCCACACTATAAGCCCGACTCACAATCCCATTGGTTGTCAGCATAACTTCACGCATCAGAATTATTTTACAAGAAAATGTTTTCAATATCCACTGCTTGGACAATTGTTTTAGTCACTGACCTGAAATGCTTCTCTCCCAGAAATTCAAGTGTACAGGCTCATTTCATTAAATCAAAATACACAACAAATAAATGCCAGTTTCTATTGAATATTTGGTACATGCTTGTATAAAGAGAGTGTAAAAGAATTGAGCACTGGAAGCATAAGATGACACAGTGCTATCAAACATTGTGCTCAGGAATTAATTAAACAAACACAAAAGCTCATCCAGAAAATCAATCACTTTTAGAGCATCTGTTCAGTCGCAAAGCATAGGTGATCAGAAACCAACCCATGTACTAAACCAAAGTTGGGTTTCCTCATTCAGATGATGCAGTGGTATCATATCCTAAAGCTTTTGTATGGAATTGCAATTATCACAAAATCAATGGCCATTTTAAGGCAGATGTCAAAACATGGGCCCAACCACTGGAAAAAGATGGAGTTAACCTTTGGGCCAATCACCTCAGTTCCAAAAGACTGGATTACAATTTAGGCTTGTTTAAACAGGTCTTGTGCTTCGCCTTTTAAAGGAAGGCAAGTCGTAACTGTAGAACTGAAACCACAGGATGACAATGTAGATTGAAAAACATCTATCCTGCTCCAAGTCAATTATAGTTTTTGCAGATAATCCAATATTTTTGCCAAGTTACTAAGTGGACGTATCCACTTTCTGGGAGAGGCACCAACATTTAATGGCCTGACTCATGCTCTGACACTTGATGCTTCCTTTACTTCCCATCATTCAGAACATTGCCATCTTAATAAAACCATGCATGTTTCAAGTCTCAAAGGCACACAGCTTGTTTCAAAGTATTTCTTTTTTTTAAACAGAGACAGAAATCAATGAAGGCTTTGTCTGCTAATTTTTCTGGCCTTATTCTTCAGTGACGACACCTTTATGTTTGGACTTGGTCTATAAGTGGCACCTGTTGGCTTCCATATTGGCTAGCCATTCTCAACCTCTCCAATTCTGCATATACCCGGTCTCTGCATAAATGTTGTCAGGACAAAACTTGTTTGACAACTCACACCTGGTCAACCAAATACTCCGCCCCTCATGTATACATTGACCACTGACACCCTGAACAATGAGATGTATAACCTGATCAGCCGTGTCAGTTCAACATTCTACAAGCCAGCATTTGATAACAAAGACCTCTGCAAGTTAACAAAAGGCTTAATTTATAGAGTAGCTGTTGTCACCACAGCCCTGTACTGCAGCAGGAGCTGGGTTATATACAGCAACACATAAAAGCACTAGAGAAATTCCATCAGCAATACATCTGCCCCATTCTCCGAGTTCAATTAGTGGAACATAAAACAAAGGTTGGAGCCTTTCTTGGAGACAGTTCTGCAAGTATTCAGACAAAACTCCTGCAAAACGAACCACGATAGACTGGACACAGTGCCCAGATGGCTAAAAACTGTTTGCCCTGCCAGATCCTGTTTTCTCAAATTCAACATGGCTACCAATCCAGGAGAGGAGAAAGAAAACATAACAAAAACATTCTCAAACTCTCCTTGTAGGGCAACAGCATTGACATTAATGACTGAGAGGGGCTTTCTGCCAAGGGTCAGAATAGCAACAACATGTCCAGGGCTGCACCATACTTTATGTCCTAGTGTCTTAATGATGGGTGTTGGCCGAGAAGGAGAGAAAAGACATCCTGCCCAATCTTCCCTCAAACCTTCACGTCAAAAAATGTCCTGCTCAGTTATGTAAAGACCCACGACAGACACTCATGACCACGAGTAGACATCACCTTCAATTTGGGGGACAATTGATAATATTTCAGCGATGAATTTAACCTCGGCCAATCAGATACTCTAGAGAAAAAGTGGCTTTCACAGTTTCAGGACATCTCAAAGCACTTTACAGTCAATGAAATATATATCTATAAAATGCAGTCATGTTGCATTATGGGAAATGCAGCAGCCATTTTATACACAACATGCCCCCAGGCAATAGCAATGTGACAATGACCAGATAAGCTTCTTCTCTTTTAAAGTGTTGTTGGTTGATGGACAATTACTGGCCAGGAGTCTGGGGAGAAGACCCCTGCTCTTCCTTGAAAAAAATTCCACATCTATTAGCAAGAGAGAACAAACAGGGGCTCGATTCCATCAACCAAACGACGGCACCTCTGACAATGCAGCCCTGAAGTCTCAGGTTGGATTTTCATTCTCATGGATCTTGTTTCTCCTTGGACAGTTCATTCAATGTAATGGGATGCTTTGGTGGGGCCTCTCCCTGCTGTGTGGCCAATCAGCTAAGCTCAATTACAGGGAGCAGCTTCATTCTAAACAAAACGCTTGCACCTTAAAACTGGATCAAGGACCAGCTTTGGGGTACTGGGTTTGCTGTGCCATCAGCTGATAGGTCTTAGTGAGTAGGCGGTAAAACAGTATTCTGGGGTCAGGCAGCAGTGAAGATGCCCTCCAGGAAGGTTAGTGTCCTCTGCTGAACTGTACTGAGAAATATGGGGACACTACGTTGAATCAAGATAGTAAAGGAAGGGACCAATCAAACAATGTGGTCCAACTTCCAGATTGCATCACCCTCTTTTGCCTTCTCAATTCAACTTCCAGTTCCAGTCTCTGCTCTCATCCCAGTCACGTTCGTCCTCCACACAAGTCACCTCCCAACCTCATCAGCATGACCTTATTGTTGCTCTATTTTAATGTCTCTCAAACTGGGCCTTATGCTAGTGAGCTCCACACATTTGCAAATCTGGATTACTTCAGTTTTAAGATCCTGTGTACAAAGGGAGTGAGGTTCTCTACCTCCCTCAGACATTCCTTCTCTGTTCATGAAGCTGTCCCATCCTGATGCCCCCACTCTCATACCCACTTTAGTAAAGCACCCAGGCTTTGTGTGAAATGCTGAAACTGTGATGCATCGCTCCGTTGTCTCAAACTAGGCACTGCCCTGCAACAAGATGCCTTTCAGTCCCACCCATCTCTAAGCTTGATTACTTTCATTGTCCTATTTAACTTGCGTTATCCTCTTCTCTCATCACCTACACAAAGTTTTTAAAAAATCAAAGTCTACTTGACTATAATTAGGGAGAAATAACAATACTTGATGGTACCGCTGCACACTGAGATCATGCTTGGCTCTGCTCTGAATCTGACTTAAATCCATATTTATTAAGTGGCTTACTCAGCAGTTCCTCATCTCTGGAAGGACACGCACTGTTATAGTGAGAAAAACTGCAGCATGTTTATACTGGTCTCACCTTTATAATTAACTCTTCCTGTAATTATTCAGCACGTCTTTTATCCAACATATTAATCAACATAAACAAACGCAAGCAATCCAACAGTGCATTCAAATAAACGATCGCAGTTGTCAGATAGCTAGCTAAACCAGTACAACAGATCTGTGCTTACTCTTGGCTAGACAGTACAAAACTAATCTCACTGGGTCAGTTTCTCCCTTCTGTCTCATTCTGCTCTATTTTCCTTTTAATGTACAACAGTCACTACCCCAACCACTCCCTGTGACTAAGCAATCTATGTTCCAACAACCCTAAACGTGAAGGAATTCCTTCTAACTTGTCTCACAAGTTAATCGTTTGGAATAGACTCCTTACTGCCAACCCCCTAGCCAAAAACAACAGCATTTTCAAACTCTATAATGTTGTAAACCTCACATTTTAACAAACTCTGTTAAAGCTTCTTGAAGCCTATTTTGCTCTAGTGGAAAGCTGGGCGGGAATCTTGGTCCCAGTATTTTTAAAGCTTCCCCTCCTGAAAGTGTCCAGGTGAATCAACACTATATTCTGTGGTGTTAGTGTGCTGTCTATTAGAGCGCCTCAGTGTGACCGATCAGACTAACTGCAGCCTCTACAGTGTTTCCTATGGATTTGCCATTTCTTCCTTGCTTCAGTCAACTTTAATGCTTCTAATAACCAAAACTTTCTTTGATCTGCTGTGAACTGATCCACTTGTAATTGACTGTTCTGGAATGGTATTATTACACATTTAGATCTCTTCCTTTTTTTCATTCACACAAATGCGGCTGGTCATGGCAAGCATTTATTGTCCATCCCCAGTTGCCATTAAGAAGGTGGTGGTGTGCTTCCTTCTTGAAACACTGCAGTCCATCAGTGCAAGTGCAACAGGCTCTTAGGAAGGGACTTTCAGGATTTTGATCCCAACAACACTGAAGGAATGACTATCTCGTTCCAAGTCAGGAAGGCATGTGGATTGATGGGGAATGTACACGATGTGGACAAGGTCAGAAGTCACACAACACCAAGTTATCGTCCAACAAGCTTATTTCAAATCACAAGCTTTCAGAGCCCTGCTCCTTCACCTGACGAAGGAGCAGCGCTCCAAAAGATTGCGATTTCAAATGAACCTGTTGGTCTATAACCTGGTGTTGTGTGAATTCTGACCTCGGGGAATGTACAGGTTTTCTCATCCATCTGTTGTTCTTGTCTTCCTGGGTGGTAGGGAATCCAGGTTTTGAAAATGGTGTCATAAGGAGCCTTGGTGAGTTGCTGCAGTGCATCTTGTAAATGGTATGCACTGCTGTCACTGTGCACCAGTGGTTAAGGGAGTTAATGATGATGGCGGTGAATGGGATGCCAATCAAGCAAGATGGCTTTGTCTTAGATGTTATGGAGCTTCTTGAGTGTTGTTGGAGTTGCACTCATCCAGGCAAGTGAGAGTATTCCATCTAATTCCTGACTTGTGCCTTATAGATAATAACTGGCTTTGGGGAATATGTTCACTACATCCAGTGGATAGAATACATACTACTGCTCATTGCTTTTCCTGCCAAAATGCATTGTATTTCTCAATTCTGTGCCTTGACAATATCTTCTGGAACTTTGAAAGAAACAGAAGTTAAAATGGTTTCAACATTTCTGACTCCTTCCACCTTCGATAAAGTGCTGGCTGATTGTATGTGGTAATGGAAGCGTTAAAGAGGTACACAGCAAAAGAAACAATTGGCTCTTAGTATCTGAAACCCAGCCTCAGGATCAAGTGAATGCCACCCATTTAAATATGAGGGGTCATGGAGCAGAGGTAGTTAAAAACAGCCAGAACTTTGCAGCCTGATTCTAACCACACAATCCACCTTCATAAAACTCAGCACAGCTCACACACAAAATCAGCTGGATTGGTGCCAGACCGCAGGGATTTCGTTGCTCTGTTTCCTGAGCCAATCATCCAAAATGTGAAACAGACTTGATATTTTCAAAATAGCCAAGAGATGATTCAAAAGAAAAAGTGTATCAAAATGCACAGAAGATTAGAAACATTCAAAGCAGGAAGAAAGGATCAGATTAGAAAATGAAGCAGCTAGACTGAAGGAGCAGTACAGAATCAGCTTATAAATCTTTGATGTCTATAAAACATAGAACAGTGTGTGTAAATGGAAAAACATGGGTGCACAACTGCCCTGATACATACCAATAGTCTTCAAATAACGGTAATAAAAATGGGGCACTGCTCCATCTAGGACGACCTGTTTCAGTTTTAAGTATGGAGGGGAAGCAAAAGATACTCAACTGTGTTCTGACTCTGGCCTGTATGTCTCCCATACCCTATGCCATTCCAATAAAGCTCCGTATAAAGACGAGAAACAGTACTTCATTTTTCAACTGGCCACATTTACATCTTTCTGGTGTCAATATTGACTTCAACATTAGATTGTTACAACACAAAGATAGACAGCCAAATCAAATCAGCCTCCCTATGCCTGTATTCACAACACTAAAATTAAAACATTCAATGACCCTCAAAATTGACTACAATGATTCCTAACCAGACTTTTTGAATGACCGAAATGAGACACCAAGTTTATAGCTTAAACAAAAGAATTAAAAGTCTATGATTAATACAGCAGCTTTAACAGAGCAAAGTTAAACAACAAGGTAATCAAATTAATGCGAATAATTTAAACCCAATCTTTTTTGACTCTTGCCCCCACTCTCACACATACAGACAGACAAACATAGTTAAGGGATGAATTAAAGAAAAACAAAAGATATGCAGCTGATCAGTTCACTTGAGCAGTTTCCACGATGCATAGTAACACAGGCAAACAGGATTATATCTAGCTTGATATCTGAAGACACTGTATAACGCAAATAGCTTCCAATCAGCGCCGAGGAATGTTTAATTAATTCTTATAACCGAGATTCTATTCTCTGAACTTTCAGTAAGTTGATAATGGCAGGATAACTAGAGAGCAATCAAACCTCAGTCCTGTACCTTTGGCAACCATAATATGACTGGTTAAAAAAACAGTTCAAACTTTGATTTAGCTTTCTGCTTTTCTTCAGCTTTCTCTTTTGTTAGACTGGTTTACACCAGTCTCTATGGGTGGCCCCTGTTAACATCCGAACATCTGCCAATACTTGAGCATAACGCATCTCCGGAGCTGAAATGTCTACGGTCTTCTTTGAACAAGAATCAACATAAAAATTAAACTTCCAGCCTAGGTACTATAAACAAATATCAGTTTGCTTCGTACTGTTTAAAAATATCTGCTGCTCACAGTCCAAAGATCACATTCAACTCTCAGCTCACAGTTTCAACTGAAAGGGATAGAAAAATGAAGTAACACAAAGAGGGCTCTAACTAGATCATTAGACTATCTTCCTAGATCTATTCATGGTTGTAGTCTTTTGCACCCCCCTTGGATCCTGGGTCCACCTGGGTAACGGGAATCTTGCCCAAAGAAGCATGAAATTAATCCACAAGTTAAGGAAGGGCTGAAGGAAGGAACTTGCCTGAGAGCATCAAGAATCCACCATATTATATGAGGTAGCTCTGCTTTCTGCACACAGATACTGCCAGACTTGGATGAGTTTCAACAGCAATTCCTGTTTTTTACTGCATTTAAGCAGCTCACTAAGTTACCTGCTCAATTCTCTGAAGGGGCATTTGAATGCATAAACGTCTGAACTAACAAAAACAACTTGCATTTACATACCGCCTTAAAAATAATCCCAACATATTTCACAAAACCTATGCCTACAACATGGTTGGGTCCAGCAGTGAGGTTGGCAAAGTAATCCAGCAATCTTTTAGACATAGGGTCCAACTTGACCTTTTATTTAAACATAGTAAACATTAACAAGGTACTGCTCAAGACTTCACCTAAGTCATGAACCTGAGATAAAGAATCTCTTCTAGCAGTTACATTACTTCACTTGCTTTTCAATGATTTCACTTAAGTACAAAGTAACCCTTTAAAGTACAATATTCATATAGCAGCACTGCTGCCTCACTGTGCCAGGGGCCTAGGTTCAATCCCACCATCAGGCAACATGTCTGTGTGGAGTTTGTACATTTTCTCTGTGTCTATGTGGGTTTCCTCTGATGCTCCAATTTCCTCCCACAGTTCAAAGATGTGCAGGTTAGGTGGGTTAGCCCTGGGACATACAGGGTTACAGGAATAGGGTAAGGGGGTGTGTCTGGGTGGGATGCACTTTGGAGGGTTGTTGTGGACTCAATGGGGCAAAAGGCCTGCTTCTGCGCTGTAGGGATTCTATGTTAAAAAAAAAAATTCCTTTAATGTAACCAAAGGTCCAAAAGCACATTTTAGCAAAGTACAACACCCAGTCAGATGTGTGACACCAAGTCACATACAGAGATATCAAGTCATATGCCAGAAGCTTGGCCAAAGAGAGAGGGTAGCTCAAAGGTGACAGTTAATGCTAGGTATATTCGATGAGCCGAGGTATCTCAGAGGAATGTGATAATGGTGGAGATCAGAGAGATACTGAAGGGTGAGGCCATGGAAAGATGTAAACACAAGGTTGACTTGACATTCAAGATGTTGCTTGACCGGGGGCCGATGCAGATCAGTGAGCACAGGGGCAATTCAAGAACTGGACTTCATACAAGTTACGTCAAAGGCAGTAAAGCTTCAGATGACCTCAAGTTTATGGAGTTCACCAGAAGTGCTAAACATGTGTATAAACTCACTCTAAACCAAGTCAGAATAGTGTGTCTCAAAAGGGACCCTGAAGGGAACGGTGTTCACATGATATCTCAGGGTAGTGCGATGTAAGGTGTGTGATATTCAGTATTTCTGACCACAAGCCTTTACAAAACAAAGGTATGAATGTTCCTCGGTGTTAATGGGAATTTGTTTGCATTGAAAGTGTTTTACAAGCAGATAGTACAAACATTGAAGGGAATTACCTTGCTTTCAATTAGAAGCATCAGGAATTGATTTTTGTTTCATTGGGAGAGAAGAACCCATAGCTTGAGGATAGTAGGAACTGCCGATGCTGGAGTCTGAGATAACAAGGTGTGGAGCTGG
>NW_025970505.1:0-12034 GCF_021869965.1 Rhincodon typus | reverse complement strand
CAATTCTGAGAAGTGCTGTTTCCATCAGCACTCTGCCAGCCCTCTCTAAGAGCATTGTGGGTCAACCTACAGCGGTTCAAGAAGGCAGTTCAACACCACCTTCTCAAGGGGCAACTAGGCACGGGCAGTAAATGCTGGCCCAGGCACCGATGTCCAATTCAAAATAAACCTGTGGTAAGGGCACAAAATGGATTGGAACACCACCAAGTTTCCCCTCAATGTCGCACTCCAGCCTGCCCCATCAATGCTTTGCAATTTTTTCATCGTCACCGGGTTCAGAATCTTGAAGCTCCCATCCTGGGCAGTGGTTTGGGAGCGCCTTTGTCACACAGACTTCAGCGGTTCTCCCTCTCACTGGCAACTTGGGACTGGCAAAAAAGTCCTGCTAGCAATATGCACATCCCATGAATGCACAGATAAAAAAAGAAACACACAGCAATTGCAGATTTAAGCAAAACTCCTGGCATTAATTAGCGTGAGAGATAAAGCCAGATTTGAAGGCATGTAACAGTAAGACAAGGGGGTGGGGGGAGGGGCAATAGGTTTTCCGCGTGGTCCTAAACCCTTCCACGATGTTGTCAGGAACGCAGTGGTTCAACAGTGAATGTCACAGTTGCTTACAATGTTTTAAGTGAGTTCTGGCAGTTGCTACTGAACAGTAAGATGAATGCCCTACATGCACGGACTCCAAATGCACTCAACATAGCCCTGTTGCTGGTGGATGCAGCCATTAATAATTTATATGTCGTGCAAAAGCATCAAGTGTTCTTAGAAAGCAACTAAGTATATTATTGAACCTCCTAAATGAAAATTGATAGATTGCAAAACGTCTGCTGCTATTAAAAAGAACAGTAGAAAATGTAACTCCTTAAAACAGATTGATGGAATTTATTTGGCTAATTCTGCATTTAAACATAATCGGGACCAAACTAGCGTATAGTCTCGATCTGGTCAGCATTGATGGAGCAAAAATTGCTCAAGCATTGTAACATGTGAAAAGAAAAGTAAATATTGATCATTCCAAGTTCGGATAAATAATTACATGAAAATTATTTGTATGAGAAAGAATGGCAAATATCGGTGGGGTTTATAATTCACAATTTCATTTAAATAATGTTGGGACAGGTAATGAGAAAGACTGGCTTGTGCACAAAGTGTGAATATCTAGAAGGCATGTTTACAAAATGAGAAAACCATGAAATATAACTTCCATATGATATCGTTCTCACATTTAAAGTCACCACACGAGAAACAAAGTACCACTTAGTCTGATAGGTAAAATCACCATAGTCCTACTGGGTCATAGGGCTGTTCTCTTGTTGGAGAGACATGACTAGTGAAGGTTTGACCTGAGGGTCTCTACATACTCAAGGTGTACCTGTCCCCAGTGTTCCAAAAGATGGCACTGGCTTCACTGCCATGGAACACGCCAAGTAGCTGGACCATTCTGTATCACCTGTCCTTCATGGAGAAATTTGCAAAGAAAAACATTTTTGACCTCAGTCAGGAAGTGGTCAGCACGTAGCATCCTCGAGACCCTGTGGGAAAAGGAGAAGGTGGATCCTGTCCACTGAGCAGATTGTCAAAGTCATTTGATAGAAAGCCTCATCACCAGAACTTTCCAACAAGTACTAAGACGTCGTTTGGCTGGCAGTGAGAAGGGCACTATTCGTGAGATCTCTCGTGTACACCCAGACTCTCTGTGCCACCGCATCCCTGCCCTCAAAGCGGCTGCAGGGGATAGTGACTGCCACACATCACCTTCCGGAACATGCCTTTGCAAAGGAAATCTGGAGAGAGATGCTGTGGTTTTTGTCATGGTTCATCCCAAGCAACTCTGTGCTCCACAGGCTGTTCCCCTGGGACGCACACCGAGACAAACATCGACCGCACCCGGGGGACCATCAACCCGGTGAACCATCAACCCGGTGAAAGATGCTCTTCAGTCTGCCCAAAACCTTTTGGCCTTCTAGAGCAAGGAGATGACCTCAACTAAGTGCTGCAGACTGGCACATTAAGGTCCAGGACTATGTGTTGAGGGACGCACTAAAGCTTGGGGTAGTTGCCACCAAGGGGAAAGACCGCTGTCTAAGGTCTTTCTGCGGAAGTTAAATGGGGCCCATTCAGTTATCAGGCCCTTCCAGGGCCTCAAATGTATGTAAATATAGTCTTGTATAAGTAAGAAATGCCTTGGGTTTGAGAGGTAGTAGCAACTGCCAATGCTGGAGAATCTGAGATAACAAGGTGTAGAGCTGGATGAACACAGCAGGCCAAGCAGCATCAGAGGAGCAGGAAGGCTGACGTTTCAGGCCTAGACCCTTCTTCAGAAATGGGGGAGGGGAAGGGGATTCTGAAATAAATAGGGAGAGGGGGGGAGGCGGATAGAAGATGGATAGGTGGAGAGGAGACAGACAGGTCAAGGTGGTGGGGTTGGAGCCAGTAAAGGTGAGTGTAAGTGGGGAGTTAGGGAGGAGATAGGTCAGTCCAGGGAGGACGGACAGGTCAAGGGGGCGGGATGAGGCTAGTAGGTAGGAGATGGGGGTGCGGCTTGAGGTGGGAGGAGGGGATGGGTGGGAGGAAGGACATGTTAGGGAGGCGGGGACGAGCTGGGCTGGTTTTGGGATGCAGTAGGGGGAGGGGAGATTTTGAAGCTTGTGAAGTCCACATTGATACCATTGGGCTGCAGGGTTCCCAAGCAAAATATGAGGTGCTGTTCCTGCAACCTTCGGGTGGCATCGTTGTGGCACTGCAGGAGGCCCAGGATGGACATGTCGTCTGAGGAGTGGGAGGGGGAGTTGAAATGGTTTGTTTGTTCTACATCTGTAAAGACTGTGCACAGATTCGAACTGCTCCAGTGCTTGTACGTATAGAAGGATTTTTATGAATAAAGTGTATCTTTGAAATAAAAAAATGTCACCACACCTCAGACGAGGGGAAAGGTTGAAAAAGCAGGATCTTCAACGGTAACCTCAGCCAGTGCAGAAATTAAATCCCACACTGTTGGTATCAGTCGGCACTGTAACCATTTGTCCAGCCAACTGACCTAGCTGACCCTCCCCTTAGGAGGGGACAAATAAGACTCATAAATAAGATGCTTTGGAGAGGGTACAGAAAAGATTTACGAGGATGTTGCCTGATATGAGTGATTTTAGCAATGAAGAAAGGTTGGATAGACTGGGTTTGTTTTTACCGGAACACAGGAGGTTGAGGGGCGACCTGATAGAAGTTTATAAAATTGTGAATGGCATGGATAGAATGGAAAGTATGAGGCTTTTACCCAGGGTGGAGGGATCAATTACTAGGAGACTCAGGTTCAAGGTGCTGGGTTGGGGGGAGTTTAAAAGAGATGTGCGAGGCAGGTTTATCACACAAAGGATAGTGAGTGCCTGGAATGCACTGCCAGAGGACATGATGGATGCAGACACAACGGCAGCATTCAAGAAACACCTAGAAGAATACATGAATAGGAAGGGAACAGGGGGATACGGATCCTGTAAGTGAAGACAGTTTTCGTATGGAAGGGCAAAATATGTCAGTGCAGGCTTGGAGGGCTGAAGGGCCTGTTCCTGTGCTGTATTGTTCTTTGTTCTCTTTGTTGTTCTTTGTTCAATGAAATATTATCCAGCAAATGAGTGAATTCTTGATTCAGCAGCAACGTGGATGTTCCTGTTGTATAATGCAGTTAGTACTCAAAAGGGTTAACTGACATCATGAGACAGGCTGTGCCCATCAAGACCTAAAAGGTTGTTAATGCGACTTTAGCAACGTTTGCAGGATCTCTCTCAGTTGTTATTCTAGTGTTAAGTTCACATAGGTAACACTGATACGGACTTTTGAGTTGAGTCTTATGTCTCAAAGGAGACAATTATGTATTCAGTTCAAAAATATAACTAGCTGCCAACGATTATGTAATAAACTTACACTGTTTAGCAAGACTAAGTCTACCTTTTACCGAAGACACTGGGTGGGAATCCTTCCCCATTTGGTATTGGTAACTTAGAAGAAAGGAGAATTGAGATGATGAATCTATTCAAAACATTTCAGATGGTTCTGCTGGACACAACCACGGCACACACCATGCTGACAGAAAGATAGATTTAGCCATATCTACTCGTGCTCAGGGAAGTGATATGGAGTATGAGTCCTGAAAAGGATTTTGGGATGAATGCCTGTTTTAATTTAATCTATAGAAATGTATACAATTTCTCATTTCAAAGTCTAACATCTACATTGCATATTATGTCTTTTACAAACTCAGGTAAAGGAAAATTACAGCTATTGTTACGATCGAGAAACTCCTTCTGATAAGTGGAAGAGAAATTTAAACATTGGCTTTTTAATCATTGTAGATCTTCCCAACCTCCTCCCCTTTCAGTCTATCGGATTGTAGTGAGGTGCAGGTGACAATAATAATAGGAATGTGTATTGGCTTCAGGCCTAGGGGGCTCTGGTGGCATCCCAGCTTATTAACTCAGTCGAGGGATGAGGGCATCGCTGGCTAGGCCAACATTTACTGCCTATTCCTAATTGCCTAGAGGGCAGTTAACGGTCAATCACTTTGTATGGGTCTGGAGTCACATGTAGGCCAGACCAGAAAAGGATGACAGTTTCCTTCCCTAAAGGACATTAGTGAACCTGATGGGATTTTCCCAACAATTGACAATGGAGCCTTGTCATTATTAGACTCTTAGTTCCAGCTGTTTATTGAATTCAAATTCCGCCATCTGCAATGGTAGGATTCAAAACGGACATTACCCGAGTCTTGGATTAACAGTCCAATGATAATATCACTAGGCCATCGCCTCCCCTACCTCTAAATCAGGAATCCTGGATTCAAATACCACCTGCTCCAGAGGTCTGTAATGAAATCACTGAACAGGTTGATTAGAAAATATATTTGTTTTGTGCCTTTCTGCTGGGCCACTTGCCAAAAATGTCACGATTACAGTCAATAGGAAAAGCAGATCTCAGTCATTACCTCTGAGGGATTCAGAGATATTAACATTTAAACTATTAATTAAAGAGAATGGGAACTGAAAGTTGCTCGTGGTCCCTTGCTAATATTTTTAATGATCAATGGCTGAATGAAAGGCATCTTTCAGAGAAAACTCAAAGATAATTGGGAGAATTGATGACACCTATGGATTAAAAACAAAATCCTTGAAGTACTATTGCAATATTGCCTTAATTTTACACCATGTTGTCACATACACCCCACAAACCTCTTCCAGGATAGTTCTGCTCTCAGTTTTACAAGCTCAATGTGCTGCCTGTTTTATTGCTGATGCTTATGTGAAGAAATTAGTTCACAGATGTGATGAGAATTTCACTGTCGGTGAAAAGGTATTAAGCGCCTACCAGCATGTATTGTTTCCCAATACTTCAATGAGACTTTAAAAATCAAGAACTGATAACATTTGTCACCTAGGCTGGCTTGAAAGAATTACTTCACCTCTAAAGTGTGTTTTCAGGGGAAGTAACAGACTAGGGTGAAAAAGGCCCAGTCACTGAGAAAGGTCAAACAGACAGCTCCTGTCAAGAGGTGTTAGCACATCTCCTTCCCACACTGATCTCTGTCATATCTTTCATCCCATCTCACCAACTGTATCATCAATGCTCACTGCTTGGGTGAGAATGAGAAACCCATTTTATTTACAACTTGAATTTGAAAGGGGAAAAAAAAACCAATAAAGTGTCACCTGAGGCTCCATTTTTACAGCGTGAACAGATTTAATTTACACTGGGAAAAGAGTACTATAGACGGTAGGGAGGCACACAACAGTCGTGTCAAATCCAACATTACTTTCACATAAAGAACAAAGAACAGGTTTCTATGGAATGAAGAAACACAATAACTTCAGGAGGACCCTCCATATATTTACACTTTTGGTGCCTTATGATAGTCATTAACAAATTCAATTCAGTTCACATAGATAACACTAATATGTACCTTTGAGTTGAGTCTTATGTCTCACAAGAGACGATTATGTATTCAGCTGAAATATAACTAGCTACCAACTATTATGTAATAAACCTACACTGTTTATCAAAACTATGGGAACTCAGGAGAAAACTCCTTACTCAAAGCGTGGTTAGAAATGTGGAATTCACAGCTATAGCGAACAGCAGCAGTGAACTGAACCAATGCAGTTAAGGGGAGTCGAAATAAGCAGAAGCTGGAGAAAGGAACAGAAGGTTTTGCTTATTGGTTTAGCTTAGGAAAGATGGAAACAGACGTATTTGGAGCGTAAACTGGCTGTTTGAGCCACATGCTGTCTCTCTGCTGTAAATCCTCAGTAATTCCAATTCTCTCAATTACAGATTTTAATCAAAAATGCCAAGCAAGCAACTTCTCACATAAATAACTGAGCTAACGGCACTAAAAAAAACAATATTTTGGAATATAATTATTGATTCTACTTTCTGAATTAGAATAAATTGTTTTTGAGTACAGAATGAGGCAAATAGAGCATATTGAATTCTTCAGTCTGGCACCGCTGTTTATTATTGACAAATCATGAACTGAACAAGTGAAACTCAAGGAGCACTTATACAGTGGAAAGTAAGTGCATCCACCATCAGTCACAATGCAATGTTGTTAAAATGTTGTTATCTGATTTAAATGGAAACATAGGTTTTAAATGGGCATCGAATGTATATACACCTGCTTGAGACCCAAGACCCAAGACCCAAGGGTTTCTATTATTCTTTCATGGGATATGGGCATCACTGGCAACTCTAACCCCCAGGATGGTGAGAGACCTGCAGGGGAAAGTGATGGTCATGGTGTGGCCATGGTGTTCTGGCAGGTGGAGGTTGCCGGTTTGGAAAGGACACTTCAAATGCCACATTTTCCAAAAAATTCTGTTATTAAAATCCATTCGTTCTGCAAGGTGAACACAGAGCTCAATAATCTGTAGTCATGTACAGCAGGCCACTGTTTACTATAAATACATCAATTCTACTGTTTGTACAAACAAAATTGGGTTGAGGCAGAAAGAGTCTGCAACTGCGGAAGTTACCATGCTTGGCATACCTTCACAGTGTTGCTTTTCTCCTTTTAACATCCAACACACCCGGTTAATGACAAAAGAAGATTTGCTGATCAACACAGCAACTGACTCAAAACCTGACAAGATGAGGGATAGAATGCATTGGTTGGATGTAAAAGAAGCCACAGGATGGTTTGAAGAAAGACAGGCTCGTCTAACAGTGCCCAGGGCAACATCTCCCTTGACCAAAGCCACCAGAAGAGGCTGTTGAGTCCTTAGTGGTATTTCTGGGGCAGAAACTACACGCATTCTGTGCCAACAGTGACTACAATGATGACACGTCAGAAACGCTTAGTAGATTTGATAATCCTATCTTTGAACATTTGATGGGACTCTCCATGGAATATACATGAAAGGAATAGGCCATTCAGCTTGACCACAGCCTCCTCCTAACCTCCCTTCTCCAACTCCATTGGCACAATATGGTGAAGAATTGCCGATACTAAAGATCTGAAACAGAAACAAGAATTGCTGAAGAAACTCGGCAGATCTGGCAGCAACTGTGACGAGAGGAACAGAGCTAACGTTTCGAGTCCAGTGACCCTTCTTCAGAACGTTCTGACCAAAAGTCACCGGGACTTGAAATGCTTACTCTGCTTTCGCTCCACAAATCAAGGGGCAACTAGGGACGGGCAATAAATGCTGGCCAACCAGCAGCTCTCACATCCCACAGATGAATTAAAGAAAATGTTGCCAGGGCTCCATTAGTACAAGCTGCTTTTCCCGTCTGCCTCATGCAGTTATCTAGCTTTTCCTCGTACGTACCTATACTCAGTCACTACCGGCAGGATATGGTGGCTTTGGAGAGGGTACAGAAAAGAGTTACCAGGATGTTGTCTGGTAAGAGGACAGGTTGGAGAAACTTGGACTGTTCTCACTGGAATGATGGAGGTTGAGGGGCGACCTGATAGAGGTCTACAAGTTTACGAAGGGCATGGCCAGACTGGACAGTCAGAAGCTTTTTCCCAGGGTGGAAGAGTCAGTTACCAGGGGCCATGGGTTTAGGGTGCGAGGGGCAAGGTTTAAAGGTAGTGTATGAGGCAAGTTTTTTTTTTTTTTACACAGAGGGTGGTGGGTGCCTGGAACACACTGCCGGGGGAGGTAGTGGAAGCAGATACTACAGTGACTTTAAAGGGTGTCTTGACAAATACATGAATAGAATGGGAATAGAGGGATACAGTCCCTGGAAGGGTAGGGGGTTTTAGTTGTGACGGGCAGCATGTCGGTGTAGGCTTGGAGGGCCAAAGGGCCTGTTCCTGTGCTGTAATTTTCTTTGTTCTTTGTAATGGTGAGTTCCACATGCTTACCGCTGTCTGGGGATACAGGTTTCTTTAGAACTGCCCATTTAATTTCTTGATGACTATCTTGTAGTAATAGCCTATGGCTCTGCTCTTTCCAACAGGTCGAACACTCTACTTCTGCCTGACCTGCTAAGTATTTCCAGCATTTTCTGGTTTTATTTCAAATTTCCAGCATCTGGACTGGTTTGTTTTTCTGTTATAGATAGAAGCATCCTGTTGACAATAGCCAAGGGGCCTTAAACAGGAAGCCATGTATGTACAAAATATAAAGATGTAGATGAGACCTTATTGAAGTGTAGATGAGACCTTATTGAAGCATAGAAGATTCTTAGGGAACTTGACATTATACATGCAGAGATGTTGTTTCCCCTTGTGGGAAAGTCTAGGACCAGAGAACATATTCTCACTGTAAGGGGTCACACAGTTAAGACGGAGATGAGGAGGATTTTTGTTTTCTATGAGGGTAGTAAATCTTTGGAATACTTTACCGCAGAAAGCTGTCGAGGCTGGGTCATTCCGTATTTTCAAGGCTGAGACAGACATATTTTCATCACTAAGAGTATCAAGGGTTATGGGGAAAGGCAGGAAAGTGGCGTTGAGGAATGTCAGATCAGCTGTGATCACATTGAATGGCACAGCATACTTGATGGGCTGAATAGCCTACCTCTGCTCCTATCTCTTATGATCTTATACTCCAACAAAACTTTCCATAACTTTTAAGATTTCAATTAATTTCCCTCTTTTGAAAAGAGAGGGGCACATCATTCATCTCTAATTATTGCTTCACAATTCTAGTATTATCTTTCGAAATCATTTTTTCCTCACCCAGTCCAGTATTAAATGGAATGTGGCTGCTAGAACTGCACCCAGCACTCCAAATGTAGTCAAACTAATACAAGTTTAGCATCACTTTTCTCAATTATATCCTTCAAGAAACCATTTGGTTTGCTCTCTATCATTGGCCTTCAATGATCCCTGCTCTTATTTTCAGTGATTTGTGCATTTGTACTCCCAGATCTTTTTTCCCTTCTATCCCATATAGATTCTGACTTTGCAGAGAAATGTGGTCTCAATTCTTGAGCTTGGGGAATCGGAATCTTCGCTCATGAGGGCCTAATTGGAGCATGAATAGGCCATTCACCCCCTTTGAATGTTGCTTGAGCTCCACTTTCCTGTCTGCCTTTGTCAATCAAAGATCTATCTAACTCAGGCTTGAATAGATTCCATGCACCAATGTGGAGCAGGCGTCTCAGGAGTTGGTATGGCAACACATACTCACCTCCCCCAGATGCAGCGATCATTCACTGTACAGTCACCCTAGATTAATTCAAGTTGTGCATGGCGTTACATTAAGTGCAAATTATCTGCGTCCTCCTTCCCTGCAGCCCAGAGATACTGACTGAATTGAAATGTTAAAGTGCATCAGAGTCAAGGCATCTTGGAGGATAGTTCAAGTGCGCAGACCTGTACCTTAGACATCAACAGATGTTTCAAAGTTCTTCATTCAATCTAATTGCTCAGATTTTCTCCTCGTTATTTTTCCGCCCCAAAGACATGCTTCCTGTGGAGAAACAGGGACTCTCACACTTTTGCACTTGACCTTGCCTTTATTTATGACATGTTCAGCAGAAGGTTTTAATTGCAATTTCAATCCCTCCACGCAAAATTATTTGTGAATGCATGTACAAAACAAAACTTTATTAGAAGAGGAAAAAAAACTGAACTTTGGAAAGTCGACTTTTCTTCTGAACTTTTGAGTCAAACCTTTCCAGTAAATTTCATAGCTAAGGTCTATCCTTAATTAGCTATTTCAAAACAAGCCCCACTTTGGAGGTTTGTGACTACAGGCTCCATTAACAGCTGCTAGTTACAGAAGAACATAAGTGACCGACAAACATAATACGATATTAAATTCTACATCTCATGGGAACATGATTGGTTTCACAAGTGAAATGAGACTGACGGGAAGAAGTACTCAGTTCACAGTGAGACTAATTGGTGTCAGATGAGCAGAAAATG
Organism: Rhincodon typus; assembly: GCF_021869965.1. Taxonomy (NCBI): domain Eukaryota; kingdom Metazoa; phylum Chordata; class Chondrichthyes; order Orectolobiformes; family Rhincodontidae; genus Rhincodon; species Rhincodon typus. The sequence continues at coordinate 1,662 of NW_025970505.1, read as the reverse complement.
TTAGACAGTTACACGCACAGAATCACTTATCTTTAACAGAGACCAGTCAAATGTCTGGCATCAATTGTATAATGAGAGGAATCCAGTCTCGCCCTGCATTCCTCCATCACCCTTTCTCAACTCAGCAACTAGTACTTGCTTGATCGTGTTCCACTGTGGGTTCTTGGGGTGTTAGTCAGACTTCTGAGTAACTGTTAACCTAAGCTTATTGTTACAATGTACATGACAGTAAGGCTACAGAGTAGATACACCAAGCTGTACTGGGTCCAACTTCTCCACAGAACACAATCATGTTGACTAAAGATGCAGCAATGTCACAGAATTGCGAGGTACAAAGGAATCTAGATGCTGTAAATGCATGAACTGCAAAACATTAGCATGCAGGTACAGCAAGTAATTCAGAAGGCCAATGGGAGGCTGTTATTATGAAAACATTGAACATAAAAGTAAGGACATTAAATTATAAGAGGCATTAGTGAGATGAAATACACTGTGCAGTTTTGGTCTCTTTTACTAAGAAGAATATAAATGCATTCGAGGATGTTTAGTAGATTGATTGCTGGAATGAGCAGGTTAAGCTTAGGGAATGTTGAAGAGACTGGGACAACAAGGTGCAGGGCTGGATGAACACAGCAGGCCAAGCAGCATCATAGGAGCAGAGAGGCTGACGTTTCGGGCCTAGACCCTTCATCAGTAAAAGCTTGTTTTCGCTGGAGTTTAGAGGAGCAAAGGGAGTTTCGATAAAAGTTTAAGATCTTGAATGATCTTGACAAGGCAGCAAGTGGAAAAGATGTTTCTTCTTATGGGTATGTCCAAAGCGAAGGGGCTCTGTTTTAAAATTAGACATTGCGCTTTTATGTACATATGAAATAGGAGCAGAAGTAGAAGACTATTCAACACAACCCAATATTCTTATTGAATGTCATAGCAGGCTCGAGAAGCCAAAAAGCCTACTTCTGCCCTGAATTCACATGTTCATATGTTCAGAAGCTCATCTATACTGATATTTTAAAAATCCCTACCTCGACAGCAACAACCACCATGGCATTTCATATAGTAAAATAGTAATGATAATTATAAGCACTTCACAGGAGCAAAATGAGACAAAATTTGACGTCAAACCACATGGAGATAACTAGGAAGGGTGGGTTTTAAGGAGAACCTTAATAGAGAAGAGGCTGGCAGGGTTAGTGCGTAGCTATCAACGTGGAGTGATTAAAACTGGGGATACTCGGGAGGCCAGGATTGGAGGAGTGCAGAGATCTTGGACAGTTATAAAACTGAAGAATATTGCAGATGCAGAGAGGTGCAAAGCCCACACTGATGCATCAGGCCAGAAAGACCTATCAATTACACAATGACAGGTCCAGCAGACGCTGGATCGAGGAGAAGCTTATCCGTGCTCCCCCTCCTTCTCCTGAACAAATAACAATACTTGTTTCATCTCACACAGACAATGACCACTTGAGCAAAGTCACCAAGATCCAGTAGTGCTGGTGATAAAGTATCGAACTTCAGCCACTGCCTTAAAGGGGAGACGATAACCTGAACTTTGTAGATTAACTTTTGAAGCAAGGCATTTCTTTCCATGGATATCTATTAATGAAATGAATAGTCTTAGACCCCCTGATAACAAGGTGCAGGGCTGGATGAACACAGCAG
>NW_025970504.1:0-12037 GCF_021869965.1 Rhincodon typus | reverse complement strand
GTGTTGGAGGATGATGCGTTGGATCAGGAGTTTGGTGGGCTGGTACGTGAAGATGAGGGGGATTCTGTTTTGATTGTTATTGCGGGGAGGGGTTGCGAAGGATGAGTTGCGGGAAATGCGGGAGAAATGTTCGAGGGCGTTCTCGACCACTGAGGGGAAGAAGTCCTTGAAAAACGAGGACATCTGAGATGTATGGGAGTGGAATGCCTCATCCTGGGAACAGATGCGGTGGAAGTGAAGGAGTTGGGAATAGGGGATGGCATTTTTGCTGGAAGGTGGGTTGGAGGAGTTGTATTCTCGGTAGCTGTCGGAGTCGGTGGGCTTGAAATGGATATCAGTTTCTCGGTGGTTGCCAGACATGGAAACAGAGAGGTCCAGTAAAGAGAGAGAGGTATTAGAGATGGTCCAGGTGAACTTAAATTTGGGGTGGAAGGTGTTCGTGAAGTGGATTAACTGTTCGAGCTCCTTTTGGGAGCACGAGGAGGCGCCGATTTTGTCATCAATGCAACGGAGGAAGAGGTGGGGTTTAGGGCCAGTGTAGCGACGGAAGATGGATTGTTCCGTGTAACCTACAAAGAGGCAGGCATAGCTTGGGCCCATGCGGGTACTCATGGCCACCCACTTTGTCTGTTGGAAGTGGGAGGAATTGAAAGAGATGTTGTTGAGGGTGAGGACGAGTTCGGCTCAGCGGATGAGGGTGTCAGTGCAGGGGGACTGGTCGGGCCTGTGGGACACGAAGAAGCAGAGGGCCTTTAGGCCATCTGTATGGGGAATGCAGGTGTAGAGGGACTGGACGTCCATGGTAAAGATGAGTTGTTGAGGACCAGGGAAATGGAAGTTCTGGAGGAGGTGGAGTGCGTGGGTGGTGTCACGGTCGTAGGTAGGGAGTTCCTGGACCAAGGGGGAGAAAATAGAGTTGAAATAGGTGGAGATAAGTTCGGTGGGGGAGGAGCAGGCGGAGACAATGCGTCGACCAGGGCAGTCAGGTTTGCTGGAAAAGCTCAGCATGTCTGGCAACATCCGTGAAGGAGAAAACAGAGTGAACGTTTCAGGTCCGGGGACCCTTCCTCAGAACTTCAGTACACTGCCGACACTCAGGTGTTATCTCACTCCAACCCTCTCAGTGCTGCAATAACCCAGATTTGATCCTCTATTCGCGTGGCATTCCCTCAGGACTGATCCTGTAATCGTGTGGCGCTACCTCAGTAATGACCGTTAGACAACACTGCCCTTCTGCATTACTGACTGTCTGACAAACAGGCACTGCCTCACATCTGACTTGTTGACTATGAGGTACTCATTGAATCTTACTATCTCGTAGTGCTTTACTCGGGGCTCTGTTATTCAGTGTTGATTTAGAGTGGGCCTTGTGTTTTAGCTTTCATTAGCTGGAGGCTCTGTGTTTTAGTTTTTTTTATTGCTGTTGTCTGTTTGAGGTTTTCGGGGGATTTTCGAGAGGATTTACAGTGTTTATTTACAGGGAGCTCTATACTTTACACTTTATTTACGGCGGGATCTGACTTTTGTGGTTTCTTTACTGGGTGTTGTCCCGGCCCCAGCCTCTGTCCCCAGCTTGTCCGAGCCCCGCCCCCATACCACGGAACTGACCCTCACCCCGGCCCACAGCCTGCCCCGGCCCGACCCAATCCGGGGCCCCAGCCCAGACCATCACCGTAAACTTAGCCTTAGCCTCGGCCCTACGCACCGGCCCCAGATCCCAGCTTTCAGCCCCTGTCCTGGCCGTAACCCTAAACCGGCCCCAGAACCCAGTCACCAGGCTGTCGCAGCCCCGACACTGCCGTAGCTTGTCCCCGACCCCAAACCTAACCGCAGACTGTCCTGGCCGCAGCCCCAAGTCCCCGACTCCAAACCTAAACCCAGACTAACCCGGCCGCGGACACCAGACACTGACCCTAACCCCCAGCCCTTGGCCAGAAGCCTGTCGTGGCCTCGGCCCAGGCACCCAGCCCTGATCCTACCCCACCCTGCCCAGATGCCAGCGACCTAGACCCAGACCCAGACCCAGCCATCAGCGCCCACCAGACCAACACTCCGCCGCAACCTGTCGCAGGCCGGACCCTGACTCAAACCCCAACCACGGCCCTGAACCTGACACCGACCTCGACCCCGACCCCGACCCAGAACCGGTTAAGGTCCCAGCAGCCAGCCCGCAGCCCCGACCCCAAGCACTGCCTGTCCCAGACCTGAGCCCCTACATAACTCTAATCCCAACCCCAGCCTGGCCCAGCCCCCATCTTTTGCCCTAATTCCAGCCTGTCACTCTCCTGGCCCCGACTGTCCTGTGCCCCGGTCCTCGGCCATCCGACCATCCCCTCCTCACTCCCCCGACTGAGATTGTCCCGGTCCTGGTCCCAGCCCCCAACTACAGCCTCAACCCTGACCTCAACTCTAACCCTAGACTCAGCCCTCATCCAAACCATAGCCCCACCCTGAGACCCATCCGGCCTTAACCCTAATCGGTCTGAAGGTAACTACTGAGGAAGTGCCTCAATGGTCAATACTCACGCAGTGCCTCAATGTAAAGGGGACAGAATTGACGGCCTCATTGTCAGAGGGTCAGTGACAGTGCTTCACAGTAGTGTCACTGCTGAGGGACTATCTCACTGTTAGAGGGTCCAGTGGGCGCACAGTCTCAATGTAATGGGGTGAGAAATAAGGCAGTGAAACACGTTTGCAGGACCAGTACAGAGATAGTCTTGGACAGTCAGAGGGTCAGGATTCAGCGAGGGCCTCTATGTAACCGGATCAGAACTGTGGGATAGCTCCATGATTAGCAGGTCAGCACTGAGCTACTGAAGCACTGTCACAGCATCAATACGGAGGCAGTGCTTCTTTCGAAAGATGTCCGAATTGAAAGGACGCCACACAATTAGAGGGTCATGATTGTGATATTATGATCAGCGGGTCAGTGCTAAGGGATTGCCTTATTGTCAGTGTGTCAGTTCTGAGGCAGTGTTCATTTGTCAGAGGGTTCATCTTGTGGGAATGACTCATTGTCAGAGTTTGTGTTGTGAGGCAGTTCCTCAGTTTAACGGTGTGGGAATTGAGGGTTTGCTGCACAGAGAGGGTCAGTGCTAAGGTATTGCAGCTGTATCAGAGGATCAGCGCTGAGGCATTTCAGCACTGTTGGAGGGTAAGATCAGTGGGAGTGCATAATTATCAGAGGGTCAGTACTGAGGCTGAGGCAGAGCCAGGGACATATAGAACAGAGAGGCTCTGGACTGACATTCCAGTCCGACCTCAGAACTGATCTTCTGACAGAGCTGCAGTTCCTCAGTACTGATTCTGTAATCGTGAGGCACAACCTAAATCCTGACCCCCGTTTCAATGAGGCACTGGCACAACATTGACGTTCTGACAATGAGGCACTCCCCCAGTACTGACCCAGTGACTATAATGTACTCCCACAGTTATGACGCTATGTCAACGAGGTCTGAAGTCATACGACACCAGTTTATAGTCCAACACGTTTATTTGAAAACACAAGCGTTTGGAGCCTCACTCCTCCTTCAGTCCAACATCGACACCTCCATATCACGGCAATGAGATCTGACATTGCTTCGGTTCCTTTGGACTAAACCGCTAATCATGTGGCCCTCCATCCATTCTGATCCCATTACATTGAGGCACTGCTTCAGAATGCACCCTTCGTACTCACCCACTGACAGTGCTGACTACATGTACTGGCTGTCTAAAATGTGAGCACTCGCTTGATTCTGACTCTCACAATGAGGTACTGAGCGGGTACCCGCTCAGTACCAATGCTGTGGCCGTGAAGCACTTCCAATAACTGACCTGCTGACAACAAGGCAGTCCCTCAGGACTAACCTTCTGATAGATCTGCAATACCTCCGTACTGATCATCTAAACGTGTGAGACCCCTTCAATTCTTACCCTCTTCAAATGAGACAGTTCCTCAGTAATGACCCACTGGCAATGAGGCAATGCCTCAGAGCTGACCCACTTAGAGTGCTGCCCTACCACAGAACTGAGCATCTAAGCATGTGGCACACTCCGATCTGACCCCCTTACAGTCAGGTACTGCCTCTGCATTGAACCTCTGACAATGATGCACACCCTCTGTACTGTACCTTTGACAAACAGGCACTGACTCAGTAATGACTCCCGATGTTGAGGCATTCTATCGGGACTGAACATATGATATTAAGGCACCTGCTCAGTACTGACCATATGATAAGGAAGCATTCCCACAGTTCCAAACCACTGACAGTGCTGTAATACCTCAGGACTGACCGTCCCATCATGTGACACTGCTTCAATTCTGACATCTGCACAATGAGGCACTGCCTCAGTACTGACCCTCTGACAATAATGCACTCCCACAGTTCTGACTCTCTGACAATGAGGCATTCATTCAATGTTTACACTGTGATAGACCTGCAAAATCTCAGTACTGGCTGTCCAATCAAGAGGCACATACTCAATTCGAACCCTGTTACAATGAGGTACTGATTCAGTATTGACCCTCAGCGTCTGTGTCATTTTAAACCCGATGTTACCTGTCTTCGGAGAGTCCACAAAACCATTTTTAAGTCAAAGTAATCCTTTGAAAGATGGTTAAGTAGTAATAGTGTTGATTTATTGGTGTTTGTAATAAATTTCAGCTAATTTTTGGACATACCAAATCGCAAAATTACAGAAGGGGAAAGAGACCATTTGGCCCATCATACTGACTTGTCTCTATCATCTCATGCAAAACCTTTTTCCGCCTATCACCTGCACACCATTTTCATCCAATTCCCTCTGTACGTCTCCATTGCACCTCATTCATCACATTTACTGCAGTGCACGCCATAACCTAACTACACACTCTATGATAAAGCTACTCTACGAGCAGGGACATCTTCTCCCGATCTACTCTGTTTAACTCTCTCACGATTTCAAAAATCCTCAATTCCATCTCCTCTCAGCCTGCTATTGAGAGAGAACAGTCCCCAACTCTTCAATATATTCTTGTATCTGAAGCTTTTCCTACCTGGGAGCATTCTCGTAATAAATAGCACATCAATGCATTTGCCTTTTTCCTATAATGTGCAGGCCACAACTGTGCACAATACTCCAGCTGAAATTGAACTTACCTTGCAGAAGTTCAAAATCGTCAACTTCTTACTCGTATACTCTATACCCCTATTAATAAAGGCTGTATGCTTCATTTATTGCTCTCTCCAGCTGTACTGCTACCATCATTTCAACTGTGCACGTTCATGCTCCTACTTTACGTTGGTCGGAAAAACACTTGAAAGACAAAGTGCATCACCTTATACTTCTCCGCATTGTACCTCATACTCCACCGATCTGCCCACTCCATCAACTTTTCAATGCACTTTTGGAGTTCCACACTATTCTTCTCACAATTTACAATTCTCAAGTTTAATGGCATCTGATAACTTGGAAATTGTCCCCTGCACACCACGATCAAGATAATTAATTATCTATCTGGTCAGTATGGACGAGTCGGACCAAAGCGTCTGTTTTCATGCTGTACATCTGCGATTCTATGACTCCATGTTACACTGACAATAAAGCACTTTCTCAGTAATATCCTCTGAGAACGAGGCACTCCCACACTGCTGCAAATACCTCAGTACCAACCCTCTTAATATGTGGCACTCCCTCAGTTCTAACCCATTGACCGTGACACAATGCTTCTGGACTCACTCTCTAATCAGTTGGCACTCCCTCAATTCCAACACCTACACAATGAGGCACTGCCTCCGTATTGATCCACTGACTCCTACAGATCAGAATCACTGACAGTCCTGTATTGTTCGTCCTGACCCTTTAATCATTTCGCACTCCCTCAATCCTGACCCCATTACATTGAGGAACTGCCTCAGTATTAACCCACTGGCCATGAGGGGCCCCCTCAGTACTGAACCTCTGACTGTGCTTCAATACCTCAAGACTGACCCTCTGTCAATAAAGCATTCCCTCAGTTCGACCTTCTCTAAGTGCTGCAATACCTCAACACGGCTCCTGTAATCAAGTGGCACTCCTTCAATTCTAACCCCTTTAGGATGTGGCACTGCCTCAATGTTGATCCTCTGACAATGAGGCACCCTCTCAGTACTAAATGTCTAATTATGTGGCATACCCTCAATTCTGAACACTTTACAATGAGGGGATGTTCACTGATGATTGCACAATGTTCAGAACCATTCGCACCTCCTCAGATATTGAAGCAGTCCTTGATCAAATGCAACAAGACATGGCTTGGGCCAACAAGTGCAAATAACATTTGTGTCACACAATACAAACATCAACAATAATAGACAATCCAACCACTGCCCCTTGGCATTCTACAGTGTTACCATCACTGAATCCCCACTATCAACATCCTGAAAATCATCATTGACCAGAAACTCTGCTGCACTCACCACATAAACACAGTGCAAGAGCAGGTCAGAAGCTACGAATACCACGGGGAGTAATTCTCCGGTTGACTCCTCAAAGCCTGTCCACCATCTTCAAGGCACAAGTGAGGAGTGTGATGGAATAGTCCCCACTTGCCTGGATGAGTGCAGCCCCAAAAACAGAAGAAGCTTTAAAACATCGAGGACAAAGCAGCACGCTTGACTGGCACTACATTCACAAATACCCACTCCGTCTCCCACCGACAGTCAGCAGCAGCAGTGTACGCTATCGACAAGATGATCTGCAGAAATTCACTAAAGATCCTCAGACAAACCCACGACCACTTCCGACTGGAAGAAGAAGGATAGCATATTAGAAATACCACCTTCATGTTCCCCTCCAAACCAATCATCATCCTGACTTGGAAATACATTGAATGCAACTGTGAAGGAAGACACCAAGAGGGAGAAAGAGAGAAAGAAAATCTGAGAGAAATTACAAATGCTGTCGCCAAACTAAAATTGTAATCTTCAAATATCCTAAATAATAGCACTGGAGCAGAGAGGGGCAACCATTTGATACTCAATGTCACTATAACACAAGTTAACAGAAACATGTCACCCCCAGGACATACAGAAGAAAAATACCCTCTTCTGTAAATAATACACAAGATTTATCTGTTCCCGTGATGGCAGGCATGGTCTTTTTGAAGAAGGTTCTTTCTGAAAGATGGCTCCTTCACCACCACTCTGTACCAGCATGGGAGTGTGTGTGTCGTGGGAGTGGCGAGGTTAATGCTGATCTTCTGTTTCCTTCACTGGCTGAATGTTAAAAAGAATGCATCAGTTAGTCAAGTGACCAACTCCCCATGGGAATGGCGGGGAGGAGGAGTGGAAGAGGTTAAGAGATAATTGTGCGTTGAGAAAACCATCCAAATTGGGGGAGTTATGTTTGAGGCTAATAGTGTCAGAATTCTGTTGGGTGGGGTGGAGGACGAGGAAAGATGCAGCAACCGTCTGCTCGTGTTGTGGGATACTGTTGCACCTGTCAGAGCAGGACATGGAGAGGAAGCAACATAATGAATGCATATGGAACTGAAACATCAAATTTACAGGGAACAACAGTTCCACCTCCAAGGACTTGGTTGTAAATGCCTCAACAACTGAACAGACCGGCAAATTCCAGGAGAGGTAGTCACTCGGCAGACTTTTCATCATTCAGAAGGCTAAAGACAACCTGAGCTTCTGAATCTCTCCACATTAAGACACAAGTAAGGCGTGTGATGGAATATTCCCCACTCGCGTGGAGAGGAGTAGCTCCAACAACACAAGAAGCTCAACACTGTTCAGGACAAAGCAGCCCACTTAATTGGCACCACATCCACAAACATTCACTCCCTCCACCACCAACACTTAGTAGCAGCAGTGTGTACCATCTACAATGTACACTGCAGAAATTGCACAAAAATCCTCAGACAGCACTTTCCAAACACGTGTCTACTTCCATCTGGAAGGACAAGGGTAGCAGATACATGGGAATACTACTCCCTACATGATCCCCTCCAAACTTTAAAGATGTCACCATTCATTCACTGTCGCTGGGTCAAAACCCTGGACCTCCCTTCCTAATAATATTGTCCTTACGAGCAGAGTGGCCAGTGGTTAGCACTGCTGCCTCAGAGCGCCAGAGATCTGGGTTCAATTCAGTCTCAGGTGACTGTGTGTGGGGGATGCACATTCTTCCCATGTCTTTGTGGGCTTCCACCAGGTGCTCCAGGTTCCTCCGACAGACTAACAATGTGTGGATTAGGTGAATTGGCCACGCGAAATTGCCCATTGTGTCCAGGGATGAGGAGTGATGTCCATTATCCATGGGAAGTGCAGGGTTACAGGGATAGGGTGTGGGTGGTTGAGGTCCGTCTTGTGGAATGCTTTTTGGAGTCGTTATGGACTTGTTGGGCCAAATGGCCTATTTCCACACTGTATGGATTCTAATGATTGTGTGTCAACTGTCAGCACAAGGACTGGAGTGGTTCAAGACGGCAGCTGAGCACCACCTTCTCATGGGGTAACTAATGGCAGCCAATAAAGCTGGAAAAGCCAGCGATCTTCAGATATCACAAATGAATTTTAAAAGCTCTGAAGTCCTCACCCTTGGGGTCATTCCAGTCAATCTTCTCTCATTTGGTTCATAGAAACATAGAAGAATAGGAGTGAGCACTTCGAGCCTGTTCCACCTTTCTATATGATCATGGCTGATCATTGAACTCACACTGTTTCTACCCACTGTCTTCATTCTCTTTAGTCCTCAGCACCATATCCAATTTCCCTTTGAAAATAGTCAATAGTTTGACCTGAACAGTTCCCAGACAGAATTTCACAGGCTGACCTCTGTATGGGTGAAGACATTTCTTCTCATTTCCAAAATGATCACCTTTTCCTCCTTGACTCTAAGCCCTATTTCTGGACTCCGAAGTCAGTGAGGACATCCTTAGTGCATCTACCTTGTCCAGTCCTCTTTAAATTTATAGGCTTCCATCAGATGCCCGTTCTTCTTTTAAACTCCCACGAATACAGCCCGAACTGATCCAGTCTCCCTTCATCTCTCAATACCACCATCCCAGAAATCACTCTGGTAAATCTTTCACTCACTGTCACTATAACCAATCCATGAATCCCCTCAATAAGGCAGCCAACGAACCATCTGCCTTGTTCACCACCTGCAGTAGGCTCAGGGTCAGGGTCATACTTGCTTTCAGCGACAGGTACAAGGACATTAAGGACTCAGTGCACCCCTCCCTTTCCCAATCTGTCACCCTTCAGATAATATATGGCTATTCAGTTTTTGCCCCTAAAGTAGATAACTTCACATTTATGTGGGAGGTGGTTCATCTGCTACGTACTTAACCACTCATCAACTCAACTCAACCTGCCCTGAGATCCACCATATCATGGCCCCAACAGACAGGGTAACATACAGAGCCAAGACTGAGGAACAAGCCTCACGGAAGACTTCGTTCAAGGCTCAACAACGATGGTATACCCAGAAACAGCCCACCAACCTCAGGTGTGTACCAGTTTAAAAGTATAGAACTATGGACGAAGAAAGAGCAGGTGTTTGGCAACTAATTATTCACTTGGAACCATGTGACCACGAGTCCGTGTCCAAACTCCACGGGAGCAAAAGGTGGCGGGTGCGACAGTTTAACCAATCAGATGACAAGGTCTGTGCATGAGCCGCGCCTACGAACGACAGAGTCTCGCCCGTGAGGACCGGGGCGACGCCAATGACGTGCGGTTGCTCCAATCAGCGGAGGCAGGGGAAGCTGACACCCCAACCCTACCCCTGTAACCCTGCACTTTCCATGGATAATTCACATAACTAGTCATCCCTGGACACAATGGGCATTTTAGCGTGTCCAATTCACCTAATCCACATATCTTTAGTCTGTCGGAGGAACCCGGAGAACCTGGAGGAAACCCACAAAGAAATGGGAAGAATGTGCAAACCCCCCACACACAGTCACCTGAGACTGAATTGAACCCAGATCTCTGGTGCTGTGAGGCAGCAGTGCTAACCAGTGGCCACTGTGCTGCTCGTAAGGAAAATATTGTGAGGAAGGGAGGTCCAGGGTTTTGACCCAGCGACAGTGAGGGAATGGTGACAAATTTAAAGTTTGGAGGGGATCTTGTAGGGAATGGTATTCCTATGTATCTGCTGCCCTTGTGTTCCGAGATGAAGTAGGCACGTGTTTGGAAAGTGCTGTCTGAGGATTTTTGGTGGAATTTCTGCAGTGTACCTTGTAGATGGTACACACTGCTGCGACTAAGTGTTGGTGGTGGAGGGAGTGAATGTTTGTGGATGTGGTGCCAATCAAGTGGGCTGCTTTGTCCTCAACTTTGTTGATCTTCTTGTGCTGTTGGAGCTGCACCTGTCCAGGCAAGTGGGGAATATTCCATCACACGCCTGACTTGTGTCTTAATGTGGAGAGATTCAGAAGCTCAGGTTGTCTTTAGCCTTCTGAATGATGAAAAGTCTGCCGAGTGACTACCTCTCCTGGAATTTACCGGTCTGTTCAGTTGTTGAGGCAATTGCATCAAGTCCTTGGAGGTGGAACAGTTGTTGCCCTGTAAGTTTGATGTTTCAGTTCCATATGCATTCATTATTTTGCTTCCTCTTCATGTCCTGCTCTGACAGGTGCAACAGTATCCCACAACATGAGCAGACGGTTGCTGCATCTTTCCTCGTCCTCTCTCCCACCCAACAGCATTCTGACGATATTAGTCTCACACGTAACTCCCCCAATTTGGATGGTTTTCCCAACGGACATTTATATCTTAACCTCTTCCACCCACCCTCCCGGCCATTCCCATGGGGAGTTGGTCACTTGACTAACTGATGCATTCTTTTTAATATTTAGCCAGTGAAGGAAACAGAAGATCATCATTAACCACTACCCCCAACACCACACCCACACTCCCATGCTGGTACAGAGTGGTGGTGAAGGACCGATCTTTCAGAAAGAACCTTCTTCAACAAGACCATGCCTGCCATCACGAGAACTATATTATTTACAGAAGAGGGTATTTTTCTTCAGTATGTCCCGGGACTGACATGCTTCTGTTAACCTGTGTTTTAGTGACATTGATTATCTAATGGTTGCCCCTCTCTGCTCTAGTGCTATTAATTAGGATAGTTGAAGATTACAATTATAGTTCGTCTCCTGCATTTGTAATTTCTCTCAGATTTTCTCTCGCTCTTTCTCCCTATTGGTGGATGACTGTCTTCCTTCACAGTTGCATTCAATGTATTTCCAAGTCAGGATGGTGAATGGCTTGGAGTTGAACTTGAAGGTGGCATTTCTAATATACTACCCTTGTTCTTCCAGACGGAAGTTGTCGTGGGTTTGTCTGAGGATCTTTAGTGAATTTCTGCAGTGCATATTGTAGATAACATACACTGCTGCTACTGACTGCCGGTGGTAGAAGGAGTGGATATTTGTAGATGCAGTGCCAGTCAAGCGTGCTGCTTTGTCCCAGATGGTTTAAAGCTTCTTGTGTTGTTGGGTCTGCACTCATCCAGGCAAGTGGGGACTATTCCATCACACTCCTGACTTGTGCCTTGTAGATGGTGGACAGGCTTTGAGGAGTCAGGAGGAGAATTACTCCCTCTGGTATATCCAGCTCCTGCCATGCTCTTGCACTGTGTTTATGCGGTGAGTGCAGTTGAGTTTCTGGTAAATGATGATCCTCAGGATGTTGATAGTGGGGATTCAGTGATGTTAACACTGTAGAATGCCAAGGGACAGTGGTTAGATTGTCTCTTATTGGTGATGGTTGTATTGTGTGACACAAATGTGATTTGAACTTGTTGTCCCAAGCCAGGTCTGGTTGCATTTGAACAAGGACTGCTTCAGTATCTGAGGAGGTGCGAATGGTTCTGAACATTGTGCAATCATCAGTGAACATCCCCTCATTGTAAAGTGTTCAGAATTGAGGGTATGCCACAGAATGAGACAATCAGTACTGAGGGGTGCGTCATTGTCAGAGGTTCAACATTGAGGCAGTGCCACATCCTAAAGGGGTTAGAATTGAAGGAGTGCCACTTGATTACAGGAGCCGTGGTGAGGTATTGCAGCACT
>NW_025970503.1:0-12039 GCF_021869965.1 Rhincodon typus | reverse complement strand
CAAAATACATTTTAGTCTTTTGTTTTGTTTTAAACTAAAGGAATCAAAGAATATCGCGAAGCCAATTTGAAGATCAGCTTTTATTTTACGGATGGTGAAGCAGGCATAAGGGGACCTTCGCTTACTCCCACTTCAATGTAACGCTTCACACTATCCGTTGCATGTTGTAATGTGTTGCTTGTTATGTAGGCAAGGAATAAAAACTCAAAATAATATTGGAGGTGGCAAAATCAATAGCCTTTTCAATATTAGGAGCTCAAAGTAAGGAACATTAATGCATCCGCCACTGCGCCCATATAAAATGGAGTCATTATTTGTTGACCTTAAGGTTCTTCAGAATTTGAATTGTGAAAGATTAACTTTTCTAGACTCAAACTAGACAGAAGAATGTGGTGTTGCCATGTGTTAAACTGTACCGTTTAACCGCTGAAGCAGAGGACGGCATCGCCCAGGTGATAGACTCGCTTCTGCAACAAGGGGTAATAATGAAGACACAGAGTCCATGTAACACCCCTATACTGCCCATTCTGAAGTCAGGTCGAAAAAATTTTCTGAAGAAGGGTCTAGGCCAGAAACGTAAGCCTTCCTGCTCCTATGATGCTGCTTGGCCTGCTGTGTTCATCCAGTTCTACACCTTGTTATCTCAGATTCTCCAGCATCTGCAGTTCCTACTATCTCTGAAAAAATGAGTGGCGGTTTGTGCAGGACTTAAGGGCCATTAACAAGATCGTGATCCCCATTGCGCTGTTGGTGCCCGATACTAATATTATACTGACGTCTATTCCTGCAGAGTCCAGCGCCTTTACGGTAGTCAACCTATGTTCAGCATTCTTCTCTATTCCCTTACACAAAGACAGCCAGTATCTGTTAGCATTTACTTATAAAAACCAGCAGTATACATGGACATGTCTGCCACAAGGGTATACTGAAAGCCCAGCAGTTTATGCCGCAGCTGTTAAACACAACCTGGACACGTGCCACTTGTCCAAATATTCCACTATCATCCAATAAGCGGATGATATCCTGCTCACCTCCACCACAGGCCCTCAGTGCCTGGCTGACTCCTTAACCCTTCTGATGCACCTAGCCAACCAGGGACATAGGGTGTCCCTGGAGAAAATGCAATTTTGCCAGGAGACCATACAGTATTTCTGGTCTCACATCGGAAAAGGGTGCAGAAGATTGGGGGAGGATCGTATAAGGGCCATTCAGCAAGTCCCGACCCCCAAGACAAAAAAGGATATCCTCTCTTTCCTGGGTACGGTGGGATACTGTCAGCAGTGGATCCCTGAGTATAGGGAGCGAGACGCTGTGTTGCGAGCCGCCACACTGCAAAATGAACGGACTGCAGTTGAATGGACAGCTGACAGGGATAAGGCATTCAAGGAGTTAAAGCACGCACTGATCAGCGCACCAGCGTTAGGCCTCCCAAACTATGGCAAGCCATTCCAACTATACGTGAATGAATCGCAAGGATTCGCCACAAGTATCCTGTGTCAGGAGCACGAGGGAGGGAGGGAGGCGTCCAGTGGCTTATTATTCCGCGACACTCCCCGCGGTCGTGATGGGCATGCCAGCCTGTCTACAGGTGGTAGCTGCTACTGCCGTAATGGTGGAAAAATCTATCCCCGTTGTGTTGGATCATCCATGTACAGTTCTGCTGTTACTGAACTCTGCTGCCACTCAGCATTTTACAACTGCCCGACGAACTGGCTATGAGGTGATTCTTCTCTCTCGCTCCAACTATAAATATGAGCGGTTCCCAGCCATCAACCCTGCCACCTTTATTCCTTTGCCAACTCCAGAAGGTACCGAACATGATTGCCTACTTACTGTCGAAGCTACCACTACGCCGCAGCCAGATTTGCTGAGCACGCCCATTACAAACCCTGATTTAATCCTGTTTATGGATGGTTCCTCGTACTGCCCAAGAGACAACTTGCTGTTAGCTGGATATGCCATAGTCACCCCACACGAAGTAATGGAGACGTACGCCCTGCCCAAAGAACCTCGGCACAAGCTGCCGAACTGTTCGCAGTCACCCGAGCCTGCATTCTGGCTAAGGACAAAACAGTAAACATTTGTACTCACGCTATGCCTCGGGGTAGTGCATGACTTTGGGCATGACTTTGGACTTTGTGGACGAACAGGGGGTTTGTCACCTCATCCGGGAAACCGATTAAGCATGCCACCCTGGTACTGAATCTTTTAGAAGCCATACAGCTGCCACAAGTTGTAGCGATTATTAAATGCGAGGCACATACCTCTGCAGGGGATGAAGTTTCTAAGGGGAACAGATTCGCTGATGAAATGGTGAAGGCAGTGACTGTTCGACAGTCTCCATTGCTGGTTGAATCGGGAGGTAGGGAGCTCCCTGTGTGTACTGAAGCGCCACAGGTGGAAGAGGCTCAGAGGCATGCCTCACGCCAGGAGCAGAGCACCTGGCACAAGGCAGGATGCTATCATTCTGGTTCCATATGGCGCCACCCGGATGGTCACATGGTGTGCTCCCGTAGTCTATTTTTGCCCCTTGCTCGCCATATCAAGGTTTTAGGCTGAAGTAGATATGTTCTTTGTATCCGCGTGGAGCCTAGTTACTGATAAATTGAGTTTCAATTAAACTGTAAATCATTCCCTATGCTAGCTGCATGCGGAAGGTCATTTGAAGTAGTAATTATCAAGGCACCTGTAAGACAGTATTCCTATTATCTCGAGATGCGTCTGTTTTCTTTAAACTTACAATGAATGAATCAACAAACACAAGATGTCACAGGAACACCCTGCTCTGAAGTTAATGGTATAGAGGAGATTGTTATACTCTGTATTGGGAGAGTCGGGTGCCGGTTGAGATCGACACTCACTCTCCTTGGTACCAAGTAAGAAAATAAACTGCTTCGAACGGGAGCTGGAGTCTAGTCTCGTTATTATTTAAGCAGAAATAAAAATTTCTACAACAGTGAAAAGTAATAACCTAAAATTTGCTGCACATGAGGGTGCTAACAAGTGGACATGATCAGTGACTTAAGAAGGAAATTGGATAGGTGCTTTAGGATAATAAATTTGCAAGATTATGGGGATAGAGCAAGGGGAATGGAACAGCTCCACATAGGCTTGAATGGCCTCTGTATAGATATTCATCTAATTTGCTCCAGAACCTTCACTCAGTTTTCTTAGCTGCCTAGCTCTTCCCACAAATTTAAGCAGTCATATACAGGGACACTGATCAATTATAAGAATATCAGAATCAAACATTAATCAATCAAGCTGCTGAATACAACAATGGGCTCTTCGTATTTTGATTGAAAATTGCAAGCTCTCTTAGGTAATGGACTCTTGTTTGAAGTTTGCAGGCTTGTTTTATGGAGGAATTGAACACTTTTCGTTGAAGCATCACAGTGAAACATTTTAGCCTTCATTCGTGCCTGTGCTCATACAGGAATAGAAATCCCACATTTAACTCTGTTTAGTATGGTATTTTATAAAGTAACAGGAATGTCTAAGGTTTTGGAGTAGATTTGTAGCTTGGGTTGTGGGTGTTGAGGTTGGTTGGCTCGCCGAGCTGGTTTGTTGTTCTGCAGACGTTTCGTTACCGTGCTTGGTAACATCCTCAGTGCAGCCTCTGATGAAGCGTCGGTGTGTTTTCCCGCCTGGTTTTTAAACTCTGGGGTCCGCTGCGATGGATTGCCTCACTTCCGGGTTTCCTCCGTAGTGGAATGTATATGGGGTTGAGTTCAATGTGTTCATTAATAGCCTGCTTCGTGGAGTGCCATGCTTCCAGGAATTCTCGTGCTTGTCTCTGCTTAGCCTGTCTCAGGATCTTCGTGTTGTCCCAGTCGAAGTCGTGGTTCTCCTTGTCCATGTGGATTGAGATGAGTGAGTATTGGTCGTGTCTTTTTGTAGCCAGGTGTCCATGTACTCTTGTTGTTAGTTTCCTTCCTGTTTGTCCGATGTAGTGTTTCTCGCAGTCTCTGCAGGGGATTTTGTAGATGACATTGGTCCTGTCCATGGCGGGGAGTGGGTCTTTAGTTCAGGTGAGCACTTGCCGTAGGGTTGATGTGGGTTTGTGTGCCACTCTGATGCCCAGCGGTCGTAGAAGTCTTGTGGTGAGTTCTGACGTGTTCCTGATGTAGGGTAGGGTGATGAGTGTGTCAGGGCATGTAGAATCTTTCTGATGCTGTTCCTGTAGGCATCTCCTGACCCAGTTCTTTAAGAACAGTAACAGGAATGTCTTAACACTGATTGATTGTACCACCAACATATTGATCTCACAGCTTTGAAAAGTCAATATCAATCACTAGGCAATGGTCTAGTGGTATTATCACTGGACTGTTAATCCAGAGACCCACATAATGTTCTGGGGACCAGGGTTCAAATCCTGGCATGGCAGATGGTGGAATTTGTATTCAATAAAATATCTGGAATTAAAAATCTAATGATACCATGAATCCATTACTGATTGTTGGGAAAAACTCATCTGGTTCACTAATGCCCTTTAGGGAAGGAAACTGCCATCCTTACCTGGTCTGGCCTACATGTGACTCCAGACCCACAGCAATATAGTTGACTCTTAACTGCCCTCTGGGCAATAAATGCTGCCTGAAGAAAAACATACTGAAGATCTTCATTTCATTTGTGAATAGAGAGCTCTTTTTTAATTTTGCATGTGACTCTTGCCTCCTGTACAAACTAGTCTTACTTATTGTAGTGAATGTTTTTATGATGGAAAATTCAAGCCATCAGGATGGAGAAAACACTACTTCAACATTTATAATGAAAATCCCATATATTCTCAAACCATCAAAGTTTGCTAATGAAATTATTACTCAAAGTTTTTCTTTTTAACTAAAATCTTCTTTGTCCAAAATAATATTTAAAGATTTAACAATAACTTATTAAAATTATTAATTGGGGTTTCTACCGCCTTCTTTAAATCCCTCATTGAATATTATACTAGATGGATTCTTAAGGAAGTCACTTGATATTTTTTCCTCTGAACAGTGACTCCAATTAGCTGAAGATAGGTACTTCACTATACCCATGACAAATGGGGTGGGGAAGAGATTATTTAAAAAATGGAGAGAAAGAGAGAAACATAGAAATACATGGTAACTACACTCTATACTCATTGTAGCTGTAATGATAATATAATCACAATTCAGATGGACATGATATGGCAATTTCAGCTTTACCTAAACTCTTGAGAAAATAGCAACATCTTTCAAATGCAACACTCATTGTAATAGGATTTCCACTTTGGGCACAAGGAAGGAAAGTACAATATCCCCAGAATGTGCTCAAGGTTGTGCTGAATATATCAGCCCAGATCTTCCGAACAGAGATGGAAACTCTACTTGTGCCTGTGGGGATCCAAAGGAAATGATCAGTGGTGTCAGGGTTAGTTTAATAGGTAAGTAGGAAACAGAGCAGGTTTCAATTCTTCTCACTTTTCTTCCGGTAACTATTAAGCTAAGTCATTTGAAACGTTCAGAAGTCTCCAGCTCTGACTCCTTTTCTGGGTTGGTGGGAGGAGGGGGTTGCAGATGTCAGGTAATTGCTCCAGCATGAGCGATTTTGGCATATCTACTCACTATTAAAATTGCTTGACCTGTTCTGCTGCTTTGACTGATTCAGCTAGTGGCATTGGTATTACAGACAAAAAAGGAGCAGAAACATGACCCTGTTTTGATTTCCACATTGATTGAATAATATTTGGACTTTTATTCCAATGACATCAATGACTCACTATATCAATGTGCTAATGGCTACACATAGGAGACACAACAGGGAGTGATGTCTTTAAAGCCTACGCAAACAAGTCATTAGCAAAGCTGGGGAAGCTGGAACTAATCGTGTTACTTCCTTTTAAATGAAGCAACATTTGCAAAAGCTGTTTAATCTGCTTAAGTACAGCATTTGACAGAAGGAACAGGACAGTACACGCCAGGCTGGATTCATTTTTCTTGCACAATTAATTGTGAGAAAAAGATTCCTTAATCAAAATGCATTTTGAAATTTTACAAATTGTGAAGTACAGCTTTTTTTAAGCTTGGTATAGTTTTGGTCTTTCTGGTCAATCCCAAATTTAGGATCCTTTCAAAGAAGATATTACATTAGGATGTGAACAGAAGGGAGGAAAACTGGACTCTATGTTTTAGTTCCAAAATCAATGTCAGACTGTCAAATGGTTTTATAATATTTAATTTCATATTTAACAAGAAGGACAATAAACGTGACTCTGGATTCAAATACATATTCGGACACATCACGTAGAACCGAGCAAATATGTAGCTGATATATGTAGCCACAATAATAATGCAGAGATGTTATGAAAAGTCTAAAAATTTCTAAATAAATTTGCAATATAGATATTCGCACATATTTATACAACAATGACAGCAACACGTTACCATTCCTTTAAGTCTTAACTGATTAGCTCATGATTCATCCAGGCTATTGATGGAAAGCAGCTGCTATTGTTATGCTGTGAATCTGCAAAGAACAAATTGAAACACAATCTGTCATTTCACCCAAAGCTTTCGTAACGTTCTTCTGCTTGCTCTCTCATGAAAATGATTGACTGGAGTCTAGTGGTGGTAAATCTCACTTTTGACTAAGAACCATTTTGTAGCTCCATTTTTTTGTCTGGGTTTGGGGTAGGGGTGTTGGTGGTGGGGTGGGAGGGGAGATTTCCTGTTCCCTTCATCACCTGTTTTTGCACTTGCCTTTTCACAAATGCCATAATCTCCTCGATTTTGCAGTCTACATGAATTACCCGTTTAAATTATTTGAAACATTAAAGTAGCATGTTTCCTCAACTCTACTGCATTATTTTGTATATGAAAGAAATAGTTTGCTCCATAAGCATTCATATTAAATGGAATCCAGTGTATTTTAACATCTGTTTATTTATGTTTGTTTTAAAGTCTGACAAGATTGACATTAAGGAAGTTCACAAGTTTTTTAAGAATTCTTTTACAGCATGTAGGTTGAAATAACTCCACAGAAGCTGGTATCCTGTCACCAAGTCACCCTTTATTTACACGGGCATAATACTTGACACTGATCTGGCTTCCTCAGAGCCAGCTCTCAGAATGAAAAGAAACCTTGATATTCCTGTTTATATTCTGTCAGCCAGGGCTCCCTGACTGGACCAAATTAACAAGCCCCAAACAGGTAACTCATATTCTATGAGGTCCACCTGGCTGACCTTGTTACAATCACTATATAGATGTTATTGGCAAAACCAACACTGTTGTCCATTCCTAATCACCCTTGAACTAAGTGGCATGTTCAGCCATTTCAAACAGCAGTTAGGAGTTGATCACACTGCAATGGATATGGAGTCACATGTAGGCCAGATCAGGTAAGGACAATAGATTTCCTTTCCTAAAGGATATAGTGTTGATTTTGTTGCTTATTGATTAAAGTCAAGAATCTGAAACTCAGATCAGAATTTTTTTCTGAAATTTAAGGCTAACTTGTCATTTCTTACCTGGGAATATAGTACAGAAAGTTTAGCAATGTTAAAACTATAGACACTCTTGTATTCAAGTCAAATATACTTAAGAAATAGTAATTAACTTGTTGTACAATTCTTAATTGCAAATAGTTTTGCTCAACTAAGTGCATTGCTAAATAAAAACAAAGTTCTGGAGAAACTCAGTACCTTTGGCAGCGCCTGTGGAAGGAGAAACAAAATAATCATTATTCAAGTCTGACATCTTCAGTAGGCCATTCAGCCCAGCAAATTCACACCGACCCTCCAAAGAGCATCCCACCCACCCCACTACCCTACCCCTGTAACCCCGCATTTTCCACAGTTAAGCCACCTATCCTATACATTCCTGGACAATACGGCCAAGTTAGCATGACCAATCCACCTAATCTGCATAGCTTTGGACCGTGAGAGGAGAACAGAGCACCCAGAGGAAACCCACGCAGACATGGGGAGAATGTGCAAACTTCACACAGACAGTTGCCTAAGGCCCAGAGTATGTGTTAAAAGCAGAATACAGGTCAGCTCTGCTTAAAATAAAACTAAGAAAACTAGACACTGGCAGGGTAGGGGCCCAGGGAGAACCAAATGGAAGGCAGAGTTCACAGTCTGAAGTTGCTGAACTCAAAGTTGAAGCAAAAAAGCTATCAAGTGCCAAGGGGAAATGAAGTGCTATTCCTCCAGCTTGTGGCAGACTTCACTGGAGCAGATCAGGATGGAAATGTGAGCAAGAAAGACAAAATATAATTAAAATACAATTTTCATGTTCTGCATTATTTTGTTTTAGTTCAAGTGTAAATGTTAGCTATCTTCAGATTGTACAGTGGTAATTATGCTATAATTGGCAGGGCTATGAGGAAAAAAAAAATAGCCAGGGCTCACATTCCCACTGGAAATTCAGCATTAGAGGGGCGGTGTGGACTTGTTGGGCCGAATGGCCTATTTCCACACTGTAGGGATTCTATTATTCTATGATTCTATAACCACTGCTGGAATTCCGTGCTTGAAAAATAAAAATGAGGAACTGGATCTGATCTGGCTGTGATGGATACTGAAAGTTAAATGACATTAATGGTTTTGGTCCAAACATGAAGTCATTTCGACAAAGTATGAGAAGGTGAGATGTGCTCACTACACTCATTCCTACAGGACAAAGTGTTCACACAGGAAGGAAAAAGTCAATTTATAAAGATACTAGCATTTCCATTTTCTCATTGAACTGTGAAAAAATGTTTGTCCATCAGAAAATTAAGAAAAGTTTTTTTTAAAACATCTCAGTTTCTCAAGTGAACACGAAGTGTTTAAAGAAGAAAAATATAGCTACTTCAGTAAGGAATTAAGCTTTATTACAAGGTTCCCCTCAAAAGTGGTCTTTCTAGCTAAACTAATAGTCAATATCAGAACTCCTGGATTTATTATTCTGAAACAAAAATACAAATTCCCTGCCCAAACCCCTTCTCTTTGGTATATCTCTACTTACCTTCAAAAGTCTTCTGAATTGTCAAATTTTGAATGCCAGTCACTTCCTATGTTCCCAGAACGGTGAGTGCCAGAATTGAGCACAACGTTTGTTGTTTGGTTTGCATAATTAGTGCTAACCGGCTGAATCTTACCTTATTTTGGCAAAGTGTCTTTTTTTATCAAGTTTCATGGAGTGTTTCCCTTTCACAGGGCCTAATAGTTTTCTCGTATGACCACCCTAAACTCGCCTCATTAACCAAGTGCTGTGGCCCTATGGAACCCCACTCATCCATTATTAGCCCGATTTGCCCATTCACCATAGCCAAAAGTACTTGCCACAGTCCAGATATCCTGGCATAATGGCATCCCTGGCACTGCGCCATATTTAAAATGCATTGCACAACTAGTTAAGTGCTGGACATTCTGTACAATCTCACACATTCTTCCTGTGTATGGCAGATAAGGGCAAATTGGTGCTCTCTTTTGTGGATTTGGACCTGTAGGTTCTGGTGGATGGTATGGTATGGAGGAGGGACATCCTCTTCCTGGAAGATCGCCAGTGGAGGCCACAATGCCAAACCATGTCACAGCCTGATCCAAGGTTGGCATTTCGGTTAGTGTGTTGTTCATGGTGCAAAGAAATGCCATCAGTGCAGGAGGAAGGTGAATGCACTTCTCTACTCTACCACAGTAAGTGCAACTATCTCTCTGCCACCTCAATACATACTCTATCTCCGCTACTGCACCTGTCTTCCTCCAAGGTTCATGCTCTACCACTGTCACTGCTGCATGTAACATCTTCCTTCAATCACTCCCAGCCCCAGCCCCTCCCCAATCCCCAGCTGTATTATCTTCAACATTTTCCTTTTTGCTTTGTATTAATTACATATCAGATTCAAAAACTAAAGGGGTACTGCCTTCCCAAAGCGTGGTTAGCAAACATTTTCACTTTTGTTACAAACCGTATCACTTGCCTATGATGCGACGTGAGAAAAATGACAAGGGAAAAAGAATTGTTTTCACACAGTCACGAGATTGGGTCTGGAATGCATGGCCTGTAAGTCTGGTGAAGGCAGAAGGTTCGGTTGAAGCATTCAAGAGGGCATTGGATTATTGAACGGAAATATACAATGTGCGGGACTACAGGGAAAAGGAAGGAGATTGGCACAAAGTTAAAATGTTCAGAGAGCTAGTGTAGATGCAATGGGCCAAAGTGCCTCCTTCCATATGCCCACAATAATTCTGTGACTTTTCTCTCTTGCTTTAAAAGCCAGTTCAATTTTTCTGTCCCATTGCCTTCCATGTTGCCTCATGGGAGCTCCAAAGTTCCATACCTCCCTGTGTCCATTAATAACGTCATGAATACATAACATATTACAAAATGTAGCACAAGTGATAAAATGGAGAAATGTTAGCACTTCAGCTGACCAAACTGAGGCGTTGCTGCAAGGATCCATCAAATAAAGGTTTTCCCAAGACTTACGATTTGAAACCTAATAATTGCTTTTGTACAAAAATTCTGGAGACTAATGAATAGGTTACTAATAACCCAGTGATCATTTAAATTATCCCAAATAGGCTAAATTTTCAAAACTTAAATCTGACACATTAATATCATTTTTGGCATGCAATTCCTAATATATATGGCAATCGGAATGAATAACTGGATTGTGGCAACAGTTGAAGCTTTTCAGTGTATTTTGCTGTATTATTCACTGAGAAATGCAAGTAACAATAAATCATTCAATTCAATGCATCAATATTCATTGTCTATTTTGCCCCTAGAGGGTACCACATGTATTTTTAATAAGGCTGCCTCCCTTGGCTGAATACAGAGTTTGAAATTAAATTGAACACTATGTTCTTCGGAGCTAGAACAAAGCACAGGGATTATTTGCTCACAGATTTGAGACAAATTGGACCAAGAGGCTAAAACCTAATTACTAGGATCAATAAAATGTTGTGTTTGTCATTAGTTTCTTAAACCAAGCATCAAAAATTAATGTCTAAAATGCAAATCACTTCAATTTTTAAAGATTTTTTGCTGCAAAATATAATAGATACATCATTTCTGTTTTAAAATTCAGTCTTTTTGCTGGAATTGGCTACATATTATTGATATTCATTTTTAGTTACAAGTTAATTTTCCCATTGCACCAACTAAAATACAAAATATCAAGCCAAGGTCGGAGTACTATGCAAAATATTTACACATTAACTGGTAAAATATATTGAAAATGCATGCTGTTATGATACAAGAGTCACTGTAGCAATGCTCAAAATGCACAGGGTGAAAAGTGAGTTCACTCCCAAAACCCTCAAAGTGCCTGGAGTGAGAGAGACAGCTGAAAACCGCAAGGGCAATGAAGACAGAAGGAGGCTGCAGGAAGGTGGGAGAAGTGGACGGCAATAGTGGGAAGAGAAAGGGAAGGAAACTGGAAGGGGGTGGGTGAAAGAGGGAGGCTGCAGAGAAAACAGTAAAGGTTCAAACTTGTCAACACAGGAACACTCCGGTAAATGGGCGCCAGGAAAGCTTGAAATTACTGAGGTAACGAATGACTTGCATATGAATACGGAATCTTTAGCTTAACACTGTATATATTCAGGAGCTACCACATGGGAAAATGTATTGGATGCTATTATAACGAACATCGTGTCAATTGCTTCATTGAGATTAAGTTCTGGGATGCAGTAGAAAGGATACCACTGTCTAGTTAAAATATCCCAACTTTGTAAATATGCAATGGAAATGCATTAGCCACAACCTTACCAATCTGAAAGCTGTTTTTAAGGTCATGGCTTTTTGTGTGTAGAAGTGAGAATCTATTATTATCAAAGAAAAGCTTTTGTTATACCTGAGATAGTAGGAACTGCAGATGCTGGAGAATCTGAGATAACAAGGTGTAGAGCTGGATGAACACAGCAGGCCAAGCAGCATCAGAGGAGCAGGAAGGCTGACGTTTCGGGCCTAGACCCTTCATCAGAAATGGGGGAGGGGAAGGGGGTTCTGAAATAAATAGGGAGAGAGGGGGAAGCGGATAGAAGATGGATAGAGGAGAAGATAGGTGGAGAGGAAACAGACT
>NW_025970502.1:0-12042 GCF_021869965.1 Rhincodon typus | reverse complement strand
CATTTTCTGAAGAAGGGTCTAGGCCCGAAACGTCAGCCTTCCTGCTTCTCCGATGCTGCTTGGCCTGCTGTGTTCGCACAGCTCTACACCTTGTTATCTCAGATTCTCCAGCACCTGCAGTTCCTACTATCTCAGTCAGCTATCTGATTGTTTTACTGAGAGAGAAGCAAGCTCTAAGAAACTGTTGGACATAGTGGAAAAAGGATGCCTGCAACTTTAATATGCATTGAGAAAATGCAGCAATATAATTTGTATTTTGAGATAACACAGTGTGGAGCTGGGGGAGCACAGCAGGCCAGGCAGCATCGGGGAACAGGAAAGTTGATGTTTTGGGTTCGGACCCTTCTTCAGAAATGGGGAGGGGAAAGGGGAGCTCAGAAATGAATAGAGAGAGGAGGGGTGGGGCTGGGGAATGTAGGTGGGATGGTGATAGGTGAGTGCAGGTAGGGACTTCTGAGCTCCCTTTCCCCTCCCCATTTCTGAAGAAGGGTCCCTACCCGAAACGTCAACATTCCTGCTCCTCTGATGCCGCCTGGCCTGCTGTGTTCCTCCAGCTCCACACTGTGTTTCGTCTGACTCCAGCATTTGCAATTCTTGGTATCTCCCCATAATTTGTATTTTGTTTTGTTTGTTTATCATTGTATGAATTTATCTGAAAAGAAAAAATGTGTAATCTTTAATTATCGAATGAAGTCTCAAGAGATTTCTGAGACTGGCTCGATCCACAGAGCATGTGATGGATATATTAATTAAGGGTTAACTGGGTGAGAATTTGTTGTATAAATATTCAGAGCTAGTAATCAGTAGGGACTAAGTTTTAAGGTGAGCATTTCGCTGAAATAAAGTTCTCAGCAGGAGTGTGGACCTGGACTCCTTAAATACATCTATCTTCTAGTGTACAACATTTACCTCTTCGTATTCAATATAGATTTGTCCAGGCTGCTTTATCAAATTTCTAAACTTTTGCCTGTAGGCTTCAGAAACTAACTGATACACAGTCAGGGTAGACTTTTGTTTTAAACTGTGTCATAAACCTTAGTCATCTCCTCTGGCAGCGATTTATTTGTTCTGCTATATTCTCAAAATGCCTTCATATCTTTTTTAATAAATTTAGTCGGGCCTGAACAAATGTAAACATTTCCTTCTGAACTTTAGATGATGACAAGGATTTTCCTCATTAGAGAAATCTTCAGCATCTGATGTCTGATTTTTAACTGCATCATTTAAAACGAGTATTCCCCATCTCTGTAATAAAACAAAGAACTGTAGACGCTGAAGATTTGAAGTGGAAACAGAAATTGCTGGAGGAACTCAGAAAGACTCAAAGAACTCTGTTTCCTCTCTATAGATGCTGCTAGACCTGCTGAGTTTCTCCAGCAATTTCTGGTTTTGTTCTCTATCTCCGTCTTTTTTACCCTACATTTATCCCTTTATTGTTTCTGAATCTCTAGACTTCCAGCCTCTTAATTCCTTTTTGTTCATCTCTCCCCTCTCTCTCCGAAATTCAACTTCAAGTTCAAGTGTATTTAAGTTTCAGTTGCCTTGAAATTTCAATTCTATTTCATGGTCAATCTGCTTTGACTGTGATTGAATCCTTGCTGACTGAAATGACTCACCACTCACTGTGGAACATGCTGTATTTCCACCAGTCCCAGATGCTTTGCCAATTGGCTCTGCCTTTTTGACTGCGGCAGGCAATTTGATCTCTATTTGCCAATTCCACCAATGTCGCTGCTGTCAGATCTTGTAGATCCCATAATGTGTAATTCTTCTAACTGCAGAATGGTTTTAGCTGTTTCCAATGCCATCTTATTTTGGGATGAAAAGTATGTTATTTGTCCTTTTCTCCTTTATCCCTTACATAAACTTCACATCCAACCTTATATCGCCCACATACATCCCAGAGCCACAAGCCCCCAGACATGGTGTAACTGGGAAGAGTCCATCTATAACTGTGTCTCACTGTTAGACAAGCGGTCATAAATTGTATAAATATATAAATTCCCATTGAGACTGCCAAGATGACCACTTTGCCTGACTGACTGCTGCTCAGGAACAAAGCAAATCACACCACGTTTCTTCAGTTATAGTAGAAATAAACTCTTTTCTGTAATACTTTAACAAGAGCAGTGAAATGAAGTAATTTCTAATTTATGCAATTTAAACTATATCCATGCAAAACCCCCTAAATACTCAATTATAATTAAGACAGACAAAAGGCAAATGGGCTAAAATAAGCAACATAAACAAAATTCTGAAGATGAAACGTTTAGACCGCACACAATGCGGAAGTTATTTTTCTGACAGTTCTTTTGACTTTTTGCAATGATGATATGCTGTTGACTGCATGGTTAATCCACATATCCTGCACATCCCTGGACACAATGGGGCAATTTAGTACGGCCAATCTACCTAACTTGCACATCTTTAGATTGTGGGAGGAAGCTGGAGCTCTAGCTCAAAGCACACGCAGGGAGAATGTGCAAATTTCACACAGATAGTCATCCAAGGCCAGAATTGATCTTAGTCCCTGGCGCTGTGAAACAGTAGTGCTAACCTCTGAACCACCAAAGCTGAAGCTGAGTGGGAACACTCCAAGCCTTCATTGTTTGATCTATTCTTTTCAATATAAGTAAGCTAGATTGCCAGAGTAATTGCTAAATGTACCATGCACTGCCTGGATGTGTAAGACTTTAGTCTTTAGCAAGACTCTTAAAATAAAGTGAGTTTATTGCAAACTTCCGTTACTAGAGATACAAGCTTAAGCTATTCAATGCCTGGACCAGTTAAGAAAAAACAGAGAAAGCCAGAGAAACCAGTTAAGCTCTCCCCGCTATTGTGGCAGGCCCTAGTTGGTCACTTGACTATTGACAATCTGAATGTTCCCATGATAACAAGCAGGAGCAGTTACTCCTCGACACAAACTTCCAACTGATCACTGCATAGCATACCACACTACCAAAGCAGTTTTCACTGGTTGGAAGTTAAGAACATTTACAGTTAACACTGCTTCGCTGCAAGCAAGGTATGGTAGCTTCAATCCCCTAATACATGAGAAACTCTCAGCCAAGGGTTGGCAGCTGAAATCACTTTTGTCACAGAGTCAGTAGGCTTTGAGATCTGTGGCAGAATTGGACGTAAAGTCTATTGAGGCTTACCTTGACATGAGGAGCATCTCTCACCATCTTTTATGCTTTTGACAAGTGGAGTGGTGAGTTGCTAATTAAGGGGGACTATTGATTATTAAATACTTATCAACTGCACAACTTGCCCATCAACATGTAGCTTCCTATCTTACCATACACTCCAAGCAAGTTAGATACCGAGAAATTTCAGCCTGGAAATCAGGGCAGGTATCTTCTGTCTTCAGCTTGTCATTTGCTCTGAACGACCTCTATGTTGACTGGATAGCAACAACTCAGGGCATGCTCCATGGGCACTGGCCATACACACTCCATGGAAATTGGCATCTGACATGTGCCGGCTTCAAAGAACCTTCATGGTACATCTCCAATCCACACAGAGGGAACTGCAGTGCTGCTCCTGGGGCTGCTCTGGTAACTCCCATTGTAGTGCTGCAGCAAGGTCACTGCACGCTCAGGGACACACCCCCAGCTCATGGACTGCACCTCCAGGCTCTTCACTCACTGTCATAGTGTACACTTACTCTGAGCCTACCTGGACGCTCACAGCGTCGCTGCCTTGCATTACCTTGCCATGTCTTTTTGCATTTTGACCCCTCAGCCAGAGAAACTAGGCTCATATCACTTCTGGATAGTAAGAACTGCCGATGCTGGAGTCTGAGATAACACAGTGTGGAGCTGGAGGAACACAGCAGGCCAAGCAACAACAGAGGAGCAGGAAAGTTGATGTTTCAGGATCTCTGAAGAATGGTCCCGACCCGAAACATCAGCTTTGGGCACTATGGGCAATTTAGCATGGCCAATCCACCTAGCCTGCATATCTTTGGACAGTGGGAGGAAACTGGAGGACCCGGAGGAAACCCACGCAGATACAGGGAGAATGTGCAAACTCCACACAGGCAGTCACCTAAGGCTAGAATTGAACCTGGGTCCCTGGCACTGTGAGGCAGCAGTGCTAACCACTGAGCTACCGTGCCACCCTAGGAGAGGTTGAGGAGGTTAGGCTTGTAATGATTGGAGTTTAGAAGAATGAGAGGAGACCATATTGAAACATACAAGATTCTTGGGGACTTGACAGAGTAGATGCTGAGAGATTGTTTTCCCCTTTTTGGAGAATCTACAATCAGAGGGCATCATCTCAGAGTAGGTGTCTTAAGGCAGAGATGGTAATGATTTGTTTTCTCTCAGTGGGTAGTGAATCTGCAGAAGTCACAGTTACAATTTACAAGTGATAAATGCATATTAATTAACAAGGTAGGTCCAGTGGCTGGAAAAATAATATTGTCAAGGCAAGCATTTTGTTGTCATTGGTTCCACTCTTCATGAATGCACAGGAAAAGGCCTTCAAGGAACAAAATATTTTCCTTCTGGCCATTAATGATACTGTAGTGTTGCTCAGCTGCATCATGTGCTTGGGACACCTAACTTCAAGTCTAATGTTGATCTTGCTTTTTGTGCACCTTTTTTGCAGCTGTAACTTTGTATTCCTTGCTCTGTTCAATCACCCAATGATCTTTGTTTGTTGTGATCTGCCTGTACTGCACGCAAAATGAAACTTTTCACTGTACTTAGGTCCATGTGATAATAATAAATCAAATCAAATCAAAACTTCATGTTAAATGACTGAGACAGTTGCTAACTGTGGCGGAGGGTCTAGGCCCGAAACATCAGCCTTCCTGCCTGACCTGCTGTGTTCATCCAGCTCTACACCTTGCTATCTGAGATTCTCCAGCATCTGCACTTCCTACTATCTCAGATAAAATCTTTTGTTGTTTGCTTTGTGAATGCAGACTGTCATAGAGTCAAAGAGACATACAGCACGGAAGCAGACCCTTCGGTCCAACTCATCTATGATGACCTGATATCCTACATAAATTTAGTCCCATTTGCCAGCACTTGGCCTATATCCCTGTAAGCCCTTCCTATTCATATACCCATCCAAATGTCTTTTAAATGTTGTAATTGACTAGCCTTCACCACTTCCTCTGGCAGCTCATTCCATATATGCACCAATTTCTGTGTGAAAAAGTTGTCCCTTAGGTCCTTTTGAAATCTTTCCCCTCTCACTTAAACCTCTGCCCTCTCGTTTTGGACTCCCCCACCCTGGGGAAAAGACCTTGACTATTTACCCTATCCATGCCTCTCATGATTTTATAAACCTCTAAAAGGTCACCCTCAGCTTCCAACACTCCAGTGAAAATAGCCCCAGCCTATTCAGCTTCTCCCCATAGCTCAAACCTTCCAACCCTGGCAACATCCTCATAAATCTTTTCTGAACCCTTTCTACTTTCACAACATCCTTCCAATAGCAGGGAGACCAGAATTGCACACAATACTCCAAACCTGGCCAAACCAATGTCCTGTATGGCCGCAACATGACCTCCCAATTCCAATACTCAATGCATTGACTAATAAAGGTAAGCGTACCAAATGCCTTCTTCACTATCCTATCTTCCTGCGACTGTCCTGGGTATTTTTTATCAGAAATGTGATATTGGTGACAACAGAACATTGAATACAGCTGGACAAGAACTGACAGTTGATGTCTAATGTAATATATTCAGTACTTTTTACCAGGAATCCTTACGAGTTTGGGTTCCTTTTACTTTCTGGCACTTGTGTAGCTCTTTCATTCTGGTAAAGGTGCTTGCAATTGATCAAACTGTGATGATGGTACGGTTTTAACACATGTATTTTGTCCTGGTTTCTTTTAAGAGGGAGATTGAACGAGAAGTATCGAGCTGCCTGCGAAAATGTAAACAACTTGTGAGGGTTTAGGGCTTTCTTTTTGAGTTGGAACAATGGAAGCAGCCTGGATGGGTGTGGCCAGCTCTCACAGACCAGGATTTCTAGCTTTTTTTTAGCTTTTACCTTCAGCAGAAGCTGCTGGAACTTTGAAGAAGTAGAAGCCATCGTTTCCCTCTCTCGGTTACAGCTAGAGGCTGGGTTTATTTTCTCTGATGCTGGATTACCTGCGAGACAAATCTATTTTCTGTGTTGGCTTTTTTGCTATATTGGATGTTACTATATTGGAACAGCTAATTAGTAATATTTACTGTATCTATTATTATGTTAAGTTTTCCAATAGAGTTGTTATTCTAAGTTCTTCTTTCTTTTGTTGTATTTTAACTATTGAGTTTAAGTAAATTGTCCAAGGTTCTTGAGTAGATTTATGGCTCGGGTTGTGGATATTGAGGTCGGTTCACTCGCCAAGCTGGTTCGTTAGTTCACAGACGTTTCATTACCCTGCTGGGTAACATCGTTAGTGCAGCCTCCGATGAAGCGCTGTTGTGTTTTCCCGCCTGTTATTTAAACTCTGGGATCCTTTGGAATTGGTTACCTCATTTCCGGTTTTTCTTCTTTTTTCTTCACAGTGGTGTATATATAGGGTCTGTATGTGTATATATATATAATATATGTGTGTGTATATATAGGCTGCACTGATGATGTTACCCAGCTAGGTAATGAAATGTCTGCAAACCACCAACCAGCTCGGCAAGCAAATAAATTGTGCTTTGCTTAATGTCAAGTAGTTTGACTAATTAAATTGCATCTGGAACATAGCACCTTACATCTGCCTTTAAAATAAGAAAAGTTAGGGTCAAGGCTACCTTCTTAAAATATCTTGAGGGGGTCTGGTCTGGTACATAACAAAACTCGTTGCAAAAGCATTTGCAAAATTATTTAAATATTAGCTCGATGGTATGTCATTGTCAATTCTTTTGATGTTAAGAATTAATATTGGCATTAACACAATGACATAGAATTTGCAGTACAGAAACAGCTCATTCTGTCCACCTGACCTATGTCAGTGTTTCTACTCCACATGATCCTTCTCCCACAACTCTTATCAAAGCTAGTTAACTTAATCTGCTTCTATGGCCTTCTCCTTATATGTTAATCCAGCTTCCCCTCAAGTGCATCTATGTTATTTACCTGAGCTACTCCTATGATTTTGTGTTTTACATTCAAACCAGACAGTGTAAAGATGTTTCATCTGAATTTTCTGTTGGGTTATCTTTATGATGTTTAATTTTGGAATCTGTACAATTAAGTGGAAACATCTTCTCTGTGTTCTCCCTATTACAACCCCTTGTAATTTTAAAACCTTTAAAATCTTGAGCTTTCGAAGCGCTGAGATAACAAGGTGTAGAGCTGGATGAACACAGTAGGCCAAGCATCATCAAAGGAGCAGGAAAGCTGACGTTTTGGGTGAAGTCAGATGAAGTGACAAAGGGGCAACGAAAGCTCGTAATTTCAAATAAACCTGTTAGATTATAACCTCATGTTGTCGAACTTCTGACTTTGTCCACCCAGCCCAACACTAGAACCTCCACGTCTTAAATATCTTTGTTAGATTTCCTCTCAGTCCGCTCTGAAGAACCCCCACCTGTTCAGACTTTCAGACGTAGAAATGGTAAATCTTGACTTTAACACACGTGGAGCTCTTCCCCTTGAAACTGACGAGTTCAACAGCATGTGCTTTTATTTTCTCTCAAAGATTGAGGCCTGTGGCTTTCTGTTAAACTCTATATGTCCTTCTCTGAGAAGTAAAAACATGCCCCAATCCCAGAGGGTGTGAGCAAAATACAGTTTGACATGCACTGGATTCCTTATGAAAGGAAACAGCACAAAGAGGGGGTATATTTATAAAATGCCAATTGATGAACAGTGCTTTGTTAATTGGGATGCTTTTTCCCCCAGAGCATTTAGTGAATATTTTCAGTGCATTAGTGCTTTTTATCCTATCTGCTCAAATAAGCACTAAGTAAGATTTTGAAAAGATACTGCTGTGCTATAATGTTACATTGATGCTAAAAATTTTGCAAGGATCCTATTGTTTGGTGCTGAAATGAAAGTGGGCCAATGATTATTTGCATGATGCACAATTTTATATCAGGAAACTTATGGGGAGAGGTTGAAGTAGGTTAGTGATGACCAAACCTGTTCATGGGGCATGAAGTAAAGCTACAGTCCAGCCTGAAAGACCATGTACAGTTAGTCCTGAAAACAAAAAAATGCTGGAGATCACAGAGGTAGTAGGAACTGCCGATGCTGGAGAATCTGAGATAACAAGGTGTAGAGCATCAGAGGAGCAGGAAAGCTGACATTTCGGGTCGAGACCCTTCTTCAGGAAATTTCTGAAGAAGAATCCAGACCCGAAACGTCAGCTTTCCTGCTCCTCTGATGCTGCTTGGCCTGCTGTGTTCATCCAGCTCTACACCTTGTTATCTCAGATTCCATTCTTGAATGTGTTCGCAGGTTAATTTGTATGCAAATTGGAACACAGTGCAGGGCGTTATAAAAGCCATTTGTAAGAACAAGGAAACTTTTGCTTGTCAAATCTTTCAAATTAACATCAATACACCGTATGGGATCGCATTCGTAACATGAGCACTCATAAATCGCGTATTACCTGTACATCCGTTCTCCTAATAATCTGCATCTATCTCAAGCTGTTGATCCTAACAAGGATGCAGATTTAAAGGGATAATAAAGTTAACAAGTGCTCAATGTTCATCAAGTTCAAAGATAACAAGCCACACATGGGAGATATTAGCAAAAATAGGGCTGAGTGGCCTGTTTTCCATTGCCATTCACGGAGGTGTAGTCACAAATTCCTCTGATTTTATGGATCAAGTTTTTGAGAGATGCTCATTGAATAAAATTTGTCTGATCAGATCAGTTATAAAACCTCCCAGTTCTTTGTTTCAAATGTCCATTCACAGGATGAGGGCATCATTGGATAGGCCAGTGTTCTTTAATGCCTATTCCTAGTTTCCCAGAGGGCAGTTGAGTCAATTTCATTCCTGTGGATCTGGAGTCATGTATAGACCAGCCTGGGTAAGGATGGCAGGTTCCCTCCCTAAAGGACATTAGTGAACCAGATAGGCTTTTCCTGACAATTGACAATGGATTGATGGTCATCATTAGACTCTTAATTCCAACTTTTAAAAAAAATTGAATTCAAATTCCACCATCTGCTGAGGCAGGATTCGTCCCTAGATCCCCAGAACATCCCTGGGTCTCTGGATTAACAGTCCAGCAATAATACCACTAGGCTGCACTTAATCACCTGCTCTTAATCACCATTAATATTCCCGTGAGTGATTGGTTTTACAATAACGAAGAAATCCGCTCTGTCAGAATGCCATCCAGGCATTGCAGGTGAATGCTTACCTCCACTTCATTACTTCTCTGCAGCCCCTACTGAACTGACTGCCCCTAAAATAGTTGGGAATAGCCAAATAGTAATTCAAGCTGGATTCTGCATGCTTCTCCTCAAGGGCCCTTCGCTGATACCAGTGCTTCACATCGAAAAAAAAATTAAAGTGGAAGTCTCCTGGATATTTGCCAGAGAGAAAATAGGAGATCCTTTGCCTAAGAATTATCTTGCAATTTAATGGAATCCCTACAGTGTGGAAGCAGGCCATACCAATCCTCTGAAGAGCATCCCACCCAGACCCACTCCCCAACCCTCTAATTCCCATGGCTAATCCACCTATGCTGCATATCCCTGGATACTGCGGGCAATTTCGTATGGCTACTACACCTAACCTACACATTCCTGGACTGTGGGAGGAAAGGGATAGGGAGAAAGTGTAAACTCCATGCAGAAGATCGCCCAATCGTGGAATCAAACCTAGGTCCCTGGCACTGTGAGGTAGCAGTGCTAACCGCTGAGCCACAGTGCCACCCACAGTGCCACTCCTTGTCAACATTCCATTAGATTTCAATCTAGTGGAACGCTGACATGCTGGATATAACACCTTACACAAACTCAGATTATTGAAAATAATTTGAGAATTATGTACATTTACAATGTAATTACGTTGCCATGTGAGAAAAGCAGCAACCAATTTGCATGCAGCAAGCTCCGACCATCAGAAACAAGTCAATTGACCAAATAATCTCTTTTTTAATGCTGCTATTTTGGGAATAAATGTTGGCCAAGATACTGGAAGAACTCCTCAGCTTTTCTTTGTATAGTGCAATAGAATTCTTTACCTCCACTTGACAGAGCGGATGAAATCATGGTTTTAATATCTCAAATGAAAGACAACACTTAAGACAGTGCAGGACTCCTGCACTACTGCTCTGTAATGCCAGCTTAGACTATGTACTCAAGTTTCTCTCAATTCCTAAAGCTGGGGGGTAGAAAAGTGTAAAGTTTGTTGACCCGTACATTATATTTCAATTTTCACTTGAATGATGAAATTATGTATGTCACAATTTAAATGTCTGAAACTCCAGACATCAAAGAGGACTCATATTTTAATTGATGTCTTTACAGTGATATTGGCTGAGGAATATGATACATTTTCACTTGTAAGCTGTTTTAACATGGGAGATCTGGCTACAGCATCATTTTTTGTACATAATTAATCTGAGTAGAATAACTGACTGGAGTTTCATTTCAGATAACAAAGGCTGATTAATGAGCTCCTCTGACACTATGGGTGTTATATATCGGGGAAAATTGAAATCACTTGGCAGTGCATGTGTTAGGTTTCTTAGCTGAAGGAAGCTTGCTTATTCCTGAGCTACAAACAAGACATGCTTAATGAGAAACGCCACTTCTCCCTTGAGCTTGCTTCCCATTAAATGCCTGGTTCCAGTTTCCACCTGCCGAGATATGTGCTGCATGAGCGTGTTCATGCTAAAGTATTTAAAGGAAAAGAGGTCACATTTGTACAGATACAATTCAGTGAGACCAGCTATAACCTTTCCTAAACCTGCTATCTTCAGGATGCAGCAAGCCTTCCAGAATTGTGCCTGTCTGACAGCTCATATCATAGAATCATACAATACAGAAGAGGCCATTCGGCCCATCGAATAATACAGTACTACCTATACTCATCCCACTTTCCTACGCTAGGCTCATAGCCTTGAACGTTACGACAAGTGTTCAGTTGTAAATGAATGAAATAATCATTACTTTAGAAGTCAATAATTTCAGGAGATGATGGCTGACAGTTTATTGCTTTGCCATTGGACTAAAATTATGAAATGTCAGGGAATCATAAGGTTTACAATTGTGCGTCACTGTGCTTCATTATTTGCCATTGTTGAATGACTTTTAATTTATTGTGAATTGATTATTTGTTACAGTATATTCCAAAAGATATAACCAACTGTAAACAATGATCTCTTGTTCTTTTTAATAGGATGGTTAAAGGGACACTGCTACTTATCATATGTTTGATAACCCTTTGGGGAAAATTGCTATCAGCTGCAAACCATCATAAAGGTATGGATTGTTTCATACTGTCAACTTTTCTATGTTTCAACTGTATCAAAGTCAGTTATCTGACCTCACAGTACTGCATTGTACTGCCAAGTTCACAGATAGATAACGTACTTAATTGTGAGAAAAATAGATGGCACAATTTATTTTAATAAAGCTGAAATTTGTTATGAAATTAAGAATCTGTTCAGACGCCAGAAAAAAATCTTGATGGTATTGACCAAAATTAATTCACTTAAATCAACCTAATTAGTTTATTTTCCTTCCAGCCTAGGTGTTGAGAATCTAGAGCAAATAAAATAAAGGCTATAAATATATTAACTCAAATTCTGCCGGTTATGTTCCTAGTTTATATTTTGAACTGCACTTATGCTTGTTAAATCTTTTAAAATGTTCATTCACAGGACGTGGGGATCGCTGGCTAGTCCTGCATTTATTTTCCATTCCCAATTGCTCTTTGAGAAAGTGGTGGTGAACTGCCTTCCTGAATTGCTGCAGTCCATGCGTGGTGTAGGTGCCTAGCAACTGTGTCTTTCTGAACTCGAGATAGTAGGAACTGCAGATGCTGGAGAATCCGAGACAACAAGGTGCAGAGCTGGATGAACACAGCAGGCCAAGCAGCATCATAGGAGCAGAAAGGCTGACCCTTCA
>NW_025970501.1:8697-12045 GCF_021869965.1 Rhincodon typus | reverse complement strand
AAATGTGAGGTCGCCCTCAATTCTGATGCCCTTACAATGAGGCACTGTCCCAGTTCTGACCCATGCATATTTGGGAACTGGCTCTGTCCGACAGTAATGCATTCCTGCAGTAGTGACCCTCTTACCATGAAGCACTCCCTCTGTACTGAAGCTCTGACAGTGCTTCAATCCCTCAGTAATGCCCCTCTGACAATGAAACAGTCCATCAGTTCTGACACTGTCACAGTGCTGCAATGTCTTCGTGACCGTGTAATCGTCCTCACTTTTGATGCCTTTATCGTGAGGCAATGCCTCAGCACTGATCCTCTGATACAGTTGCAATATCTTAGTGCTGACCCTCTCTGTGTAGCAAACCCTCAATTCCCAAACTGTTACACTGAGGAACTGCCTCAGAACACAAAGTCTGACAATGAGTCATTCCCATACGATGAACCCTCTGACAAATGAACAATGCCTCAGAACTGACACACTGACCATAAGGCAGTCCCTTAGTACTGACCCGTTGATCATAATATCACAGTCATGACCCTCTAATTGTGTGGCGTCCGTTCAATTTGGATACCTTTCGAAAGAAGCACTGCGTCCGTATTGATACTGTGACAGTGCTTCCATAGCTCAGTGCTGACCTGCTCATCATCGAGCCATCCCACAGTTCTGATCCGGTTACATCGAGGCCCTCGCTCAATCCTGACCCTCTGACTGTACTGGACGATCTCAGTACTGGTGCTGCAAACGTGTTGCACTCCCTTATTTCTCAGCCCATTTTATTGAGACTGTGCACCCCACTGGACCCTCTAACAAAGAGGCAGTCCCTCAGCAGTGACACCACTGTGAAGCACTGTCACTGACCCTCTGACAATGAGACTGTCAATTCTGACCCCTTTACATTGAGGCACTGCGTAAGTCGTGACCATTAAGGCACTTCCTCAGTAGTTACCTTCAGACAGTTCAGTGTTAAGGCCAGATGAGGGTCAGGATGGGGCTCGGGTTAGGGTGAGGGCTGAGGCTAGGATTAGAGTTGAGGTCAGGGTTGAGGCTGCAGTTGGGAGCTGGGACCAGGACCGGGACAAGCTCATTCATGGGATCGAGGAGGTGGTAGGGGTTGATGGGATGACCGAGAGCCGGGGTACAGTACAGTCGGGGCCAGGCTGGGATTAGAGCGAAGGATGGGGGCCGGGTCAGGCTGGGGCTGGGGTTAGATTTAGGTAGGGTCTTGGGTCTGGGACAGTCAGGGGTCAGGGTCGGGGTCAGGATCAGGATTAGGACCGTGGTTGGGGTCAGGATCAGGGTCAGGGCGGCGACAGGCTGCGGGGGAGTATTGGGTTGGGGCTTGCTGATGGCTGAGTCCGTGTCTCGGTCGCTGGCATCTGTGCAGGGTCGGGTAGTGTCAATCTGGGTGCCTGGGCCGGGGCCGCGACAGGGATCCGGCCGAGGGCTGGGCTTTAGGGTCGGTGTCCGGTGGCCGCGGCCGGGACAGTCAGGGATTAGGGTTTGTTTCGGGGACTAGGGGCTGCGGCCGGGACAGTCTGGGGTTAGGGTTGGGGTCGGGGACTGGGGCCCGCGGTCGTACCAGTCTGGCATTAACGTTGGTGCTGGGGACTGGGGGCCGCGGCCGGAACAGTCTGGGGTGAGGTTTGGGGTAGGGGACAAGCTGCAGGAGGTTCGGAGTTGCGACAGGCTGGTGGCTGGGGTCTGGTGCCGGGTTTAGGGTTACAGCTGGGACAGGGGCTGAAGGCTGTGGTCTAGGGGCGGTGCGTAGAGCCGAGGCTAAATCTCGGTTTACCGTGATGGTCTGGTCTGGGGCCATGGATTGTGTCGGGCTGGGCCGGAATGGACTGAGGGTCTGGGACCGGGTTTAGAGTCAGGGTCCAGTTTGGGGTCAAAGTTTTACTTAGGTTTGGGGCCGAGGTCGGAGGGCTGAGGCCAAGACTAAGGCGAGGTTTACGGTGATGGTTTGAGCTGGGGCCGCCGATTGGGTTGGGCTGAGGCTGCGACAGGCTGTCGGCAGGGATTCGACTGGGGGATGAAGGCTCGGGTCAGGGTTCAGGGCCAGGATTAGGGTTAGGATTGGGCCTAAGTTTTTGATTAGGTTTGGGGCCGGGACAGGCTTGGGTTGGGGTGGGGGTTGGAGGCTTGTGTTCCGGGCCAGGACAGGCTGGGATTTGTGTCGGGGGCTGGGGGCCACGGCCAGGTCCGGAACAGTCTGGGGTTAGGGCCGGGAGCCAGGAAAGGCTGTGGGACGGGGTTCGGGTCAGTTCTGCGGGCTGGGGACTGGCTGGGACAGGCTGGGGACGGAGGCTGGGGCCGGGACAACCCCCAGTAAGGAAACCGTAAAAGTCAGAGCCCGCTGTAAATAAAGTGTAAACTATAGAGCTCCGAATAAATAAACCCTGTCAATCCTCCCTAAAATCCCCCTAAACTATCAAACAGACGACTGCAAAAAAAAACCCGAAAACACAGATCCTCCAGCTAATGAAAGCTAAAACACAAGGCCCACTGTAAATCAACACTAAATACGAGAGCCCCGAGTAAAGCACTCCGAGATAGTCAGATTCAGATAGTACCTCATAGTCAGACAGACAGATCTGAGGCAGTGCCTGTTTGTCAGACAGTCAGTAATGCAGAAGCGCAGTGTTGTCGAACGGTCATTACTGAGGCAGTGCCACACGATTACAGGATCAGTCCTGAGGGAATGCCACTCGAATAGAGGATTAACTCTGGGTTATTGCAGCACTGAGAGGGTGGGAGTGAGATAACACCTCAGTGTCGGCAGTGTACTGAAGTTCTGAGGAAGGGTCCCCGGACCTGAAACGTTAACTCTGTTTTCTCCTTCACAGATGTTGCCAGACCTGCTGAGCTTTTCCAGCAAACCTGATTGCCCTGGTCGACTCATTGTCTCCGCCTGCTCCTGCCCCACCGAACTTATCTCCACCTATCTCGACTCCCTTGTTCCAGGAACTCCCTACCTCCGTCCGTGACACCACCCACGCCCTCCACCTCCTCCAGAACTTCCAATTCCCCAGTCACCAACACCTCATATTTACCATGGAGGTCCAGTCCCTATACACCTGCATTCCCCATACAGATGGCCGAAAGGCCCTCCGCTTATACCTGTCTCGCAGGCCCGACCAGTTCCCCTCCACAGACACCCTCATCCGCTTAGCCAAACTCGTCCTCACCCTCAACAACTTCTCTTTCAATTCCTCCCACTTCCTACAGACAAAGTGGGTGGCCATGGGTACCCGCATGGGCCCAAGCTATGCCTGCCTCTTTGTAAGTTACATGGAACAATCCCTCTTCCGTAGCTACACTGGCCCTAAACCCTACCCCTTCCTCCGTTGCATTGAT
>NW_025970501.1:0-8597 GCF_021869965.1 Rhincodon typus | reverse complement strand
AACAACTTCTCTTTCAATTCCTCCCACTTCCTACAGACAAAGGGGGTGGCCATGGGTACACGCATGGGCCCAAGCTATGCCTGCCTCTTTGTAAGTGACATGGAACAATCCCTCTTCAGTAGCTACACTGGCCCTAAACCCGACCCCATCCTCCGTTGCATTGATGACTTTATCGGTGCCGCCTCATGCACCCACGAAGAGCTCGAACAGTTCATCCACTTCACCAACACCTTCCACCCCATCCTGAAGTTCACCTGGACCATTTCTAATAATTCTCTCTCCTTCCTGGACCTCTCTGTTTCCATCTCTGGCAACCACCAAGAAACTGGTATCCATTTCAAGCCCAACCGATTCCAACAGCTACCTAGAATACACCTCCTCCCACCCACTTTCTTGCAAAAATGCCATTCTCTATCCCAATTCCTTCACCTCCGCCACATCTGCTCCCAGGATGATTCATTCCACTCCTGTACATCTCAGATGTCCTCGTTTTTCAAGGACCACAACATCCCCCTCTCAGTGTTCGAGAACGCCCTCGACCGTGTCTCCCGCATTTCCCGCAACTCATCCCTCACACCCCCTCCCCGCAATAACAACCAAAACAGAATCCCCCTCTTCCTCACGTACCAGCCCAACAACCTGCTGATCCAACGCATCATCTTCCGACAATTCCACCATCTGCAGTCCGACACCACCACCGAAGATATTTTTCCCTCCCCACCCTTATCTGCTTTCCGGAGGGACCACGCTGTCCGTGACTCACTTGTCCGTTCCACGCTCCCCTCCAGCCCCACCACACCCGGCACTTTTCCCTGAAACCGCAGGAAGGACTACACCTGCCCCTACGCCTCCCGACTCACCCCGATCCCAGGCCCCAAGTAGACTTTCCACATCAAGCAGATGTTCACCTGAACATCTGCTAATGTGGTATACTGCATCCGTTGTTCCCGTTGTGGCCGCCTCTCCATCGGGGAAACAAAGCACAGGCTTGGGGACCGCTTTGCAGAAGACCTCTCCTCGGTTTGCACTAAACAACTGCACCTCCCAGCCGCGAACCATTTCAACTCCCTCTCCCATTCCTCAGACGACATGTCCATTCTGGGCCTCCTGCAGTGACGCAACGATGCCACCCGAAGGTTGCTGCAACAGCAACTCATATTCCACTTGGGAACCCTGCAGCCCAATGGTATCAATGTGAACTTCACAAGCTTCAAA
Source organism: Rhincodon typus (assembly GCF_021869965.1). Taxonomy (NCBI): domain Eukaryota; kingdom Metazoa; phylum Chordata; class Chondrichthyes; order Orectolobiformes; family Rhincodontidae; genus Rhincodon; species Rhincodon typus. The sequence goes on along the minus strand of NW_025970501.1, from coordinate 7,382 downwards.
ATCTCCCGTCCCCCTCCCGCATCCCAAAACCACTACAGTTCGTCCCCGCCTCCCTAACCTGTCCTTCCTCCCACCTAACCCCTCCTCCCACCTCAAGCCCCACTCCCATTTCCTACCTACTAACCGCATCCCGCCCCCGTTCTCCCTGGACTGACCTATCTGCTCCCCAGCTCCCCACCAAGACTCACCTTTACTGGCTCCATCCCCGCCTCTTTGACCGGACTGTCTCCTCTCCACCTATCTTCTCCTCTATCCATTTTCTATCCGCCTCTCCCCCTCTCTCCCTATTTATTTCAGAACCTCCTTCCCCTCTCCCATTTCTGAAGAAGGCTCTAGGCCCGAAACGTCAGCCTTCCTGCTCCTCTGCTGCTTGCCCTGCTGTGTTCATCCAGCTCTACACCTTGTTATCTCAGATTCTCCAGCATCTGCAGTTCCTACTATCTCTGCGAACGCAGAAAACTTGTTTGATGTCCTGCAAGCTATTCAAGTCCTGGGAGACTGTTGCTGAGGGCTGATTAATATTATGCTCTTTCATAGCTTCGGTTGACACGATGACATTGTTCTGAATAGATTAGAAAATTAACACATACTCAGGGATAGACTCTGATGTAGACACAGGTTTGGCAACGGTCAGCAAAATAAGGCCGTGAGGATTAAAACTGTGAAAAGGCAGTAAATGGGGTGGAGGAACATTTTAATTTAGTCTACCTTTAATAGTGAAAAGTATGACACGATCGCAGTTTTATGAATGAATGAAATGCGGTAATAGTAAACATAGTACACTGGTAAGTGGTTAGTAAAGTTATGAATGAATGAGAGCGCGAGAGTGGTAATATGGAGCGCTTGTGGGTGTTTTGGTAAAGACGACCTTTAGCACAACAGTAAAGAGGCTTGCACTGGTCATTATTTACCAAAATTCACGAGACTCTGGGGTGGTTCCCGCAGATTGGAACGCAGCCAAAGTGACGCCACTGTTTAAAAAAGGAAGTAGACAAAACGCAAGTCCCTATAGGCCAGTTAGCTTCACTTCGGTTGTGGGGAAAATGCTTGAATCCATCACTAAGGATTATAATAGCAAGACAACTGGACATAAATTGTCCCATTGGGAACACCCAGCATGGGTTCATGAAGGGTAGGTCATGTTTAACTGACTTGGTGGAATTCTTTGAGGACATTACTTGCATGGTGGACAATGGGGAACCTGCGGATGTCATGTATCTGGATTTCCAGAAGGCATTTGACAAGGTGCCACAGCAAAGGCTGCTACAGAAGATAAAGTTGCACGATATTACAGGTAATGTATTGGCATGAATAGAGGATGATTGACTAGTAGAAAATAAAGGCTAGGGGTCAGTGGGTGTTTTTCTGGTTGGCGGACAGTGGCGAGTGGTGTGCCTCAGGGAACAGTGTTGGGACTGCAATTGTTTACAATTTACATCGATGATTTGGAGTCGGGGACTAAGTGTGGTGTGTCAAAATTTGCATGTGACACTGAGATGAGCGGTAGTGCAGAAGACACTGAAAGTCTGCAGAGGGATATATAGTCTAAGTGAGTGGGCAAAGATCTGGCAGATGGAGTATAATGTCGATAAATGTGCGGTCATCCATTTTGGTGGGAATAACAACAAAATAGACTATGGTTTAAACGGTAAAAAGTTTCAGCATGCTGCTGTGCAGAGGGACTTGGATGAATCGCTAAAACTAGTATCGCAGGTGCAGCAGGTAATTAAAAAGGCAAATAGACTTTTGTCTGTCATTGCTAGAGGGATGGAGTTTAAAAACAGGGAGGTAATGCTGCAGCTGTATAGGGTCCTGGTGAGGCCGCACCAGGAGTACTGTGTGCAGTTTTGGTCCCCTTCCTTGAGAAGAGATGTACGATCACTGGACGGGGTGCAGAGGGGATTCACTCGGTTGATTCTCGAGTTGAGAGGTTTGGAATATGAGGAGAGACTGAGTAGGCTGGGATCATACTCATTGGAATTCAGAAGAATGAGGGGAGATCTTAGAGAAACATACAAGATTATGAAGGCAATAGATAAGGTGGAGGCAGCGAGTTTGTTTCCACTAGCAGGTGAAACGAGAACGAGGGGGCATAGCCTCAAAATAAAAGGAAACAGATGTAGGACTGAGGGCAGCCGGAACTTCTTCACCCAAAGGGTTGTGAATCTGTGGAATTCCCTGCCCAGTGAAGCGGTTGAGGCGACCTCGCTGAATGTCTTTAAGACAAGGCGAAATAAATTTATGAACAGTGAAGGAATTAAGGTTTATGGTGAGCGGACGGGTGAGTGGAGCTGAGTCTCAAAAAGATCAGCCATGATCTTATTGAATAGCGGGGCAGGCTTGAGGGGCCAGATGGCCTACTCCTGCTCTTAGTTCTTATATTCTTATGTTAAAATGTTATAGTGCCTCACAAAAAACACAGAAAATGATATTTTAAGGCGTTTGACCCTGCATTACTAAAGACGCGCCAGCCAGAGGTTCTGAGGAAGGATCACCTGACCTGAAACGTTTACTGTATTTTTCCCTCACAGATGCTGCCAGACTTGCTGAGCTTTTCCATCAACTTTGTATTTTTTCCTGATTTGCAGCATCCGCTGTTCTTCCGCTTTTTACTGTGTGTTTACTGTGGTATTTATTTCCAGGGGTCTCTTTATTCACAGCTGGCTCTGTCTTTTACGGTTTATTTGTAAGGGACCCTGTTTTACGGATAATTTACAGGTCGGCTCGATGTTGGGATTTATTGACAGGTGCTCTGTGTTTTCGACTTTATTTAGAGCGAGCCCTGTATTTGACTTTCTACTTCCCAGGACATCTGTTTTAGAGGTCATTTAAAGGGGTCTGTGAATGTGAGGGTATAATTACAGGGGGTTCTAGAGGTCATTTAAAGGGGTCTGTGAATGTGAGGGTATAATTACAGGGGGTTCTGTTTTAGAGATTATTTGAATTAAGCTCCGTGTTTTACAGGTTATTGAAAGGGGTCTCTGTTTTAGGGTTTGTTTGCAGGAGGCTGTTTATTAATCGGTAGCTTTGTCTTTTTAGGATTATTTGTAAGGGGCCCCATCTTACGGAAAATTTGGAGGTGGGCTAAGTGTTGGGGTATAATTAAAGGTGCTCAGTGTTTTCGGATTTATTTAGAGCCCTGTGTTTTACCTTATACTTCCTGGACAATGTGTGTCAGGGTTCATTGAAAGGGGTCTGTGTATTTGAGTGTATAATTACAGGGGGCTCTGTTGTTGAAGTTTCTTTCAATAGGACTCTGTGTTTTAGGGGTTATTCACAGTGAAGTCTGCGTTTTACATGTTATTGAAAGGGGTCTCTGTGTTTGAGGGCCTCTGTGCAGGCGGCTCCGTGTTTGAGGAAAGGGGCACGGCTGCAGTTGGGTTCGGTTTGGGCCTGAGGCTATGATTAGTGTAGGATGAGGCCAGCGTTAGGGCCGAGGGTTTTGTTTTGGACTAGGCTTTGGGCTGAAGTTAGGCTTCGGGCTTACGCGAGGGTTAGCGTTAGGGCTGAATCTAGGGTTCAGGTTCGGGATATTTCTGAGAGTAGGGAGAAAGACAGCAGCTTCGCGTACCCAGAGACAGAACCAGAGGGAGAGGCAACTGCGTATTCCACAGTAGACTCGGGATGTATTGTAAACTTAACAGATCAAATATCATTACAGATTCATATGATCCCATTACCAGCAGGCACTGCCACAGAACTGAACCGCTAACAATGAGGAATATGCCTGGTACAGGCAAGTATTGAAGCACTGTCAGAGGGACAGAACTGCTGGAGAGCATTATAATCAGAGAGTCAATACTGAGGTAGCGCCACATTGTAAGAGGGTCAGAACTGAGGAAGTGCCTCACATTTATAGGGTCTGTAATGAGGTAATGCAGCAGTACCAAAGGGTCAGAACTGTTGGGGTGCATTATTGTGAGACGGTCAATACTGAGGTCGTGTCTTATTCTCAAGGGGTTACACTTGTGGGAGTGCCACACGATTGCAACACTGTGACAATGTCAGACTGAGAGAGTGCCTCACTGTCAGATCGTCAGTACTGTCAGAGCTTCAGTACTGAAGCATTGCCTTGTTGTCAAATGGTCCGCCGTGAGGTATTGCAGCAGTGTCAGTGGGTCAGAACTGTGGGAGTGTATCAGTCATACGGTCAAACTGAGGCTGAGTCTTATTCTAAGTTCTCATTGGTGGAGTGCTCCATAACTAAATTACATAATTGTTAAAAATGAGGCATCAGCTGAATGTGATCCTCTGACAATTGTGCACTCCTTCAGGACTGACACTACAACGTAGAGGGACAGCCTCATGCGGACCCTTTGACAATGAGGCATTCTCTCAGGACAATAATCTTTAATTGTAAACTAATCTGTCATACTACTTGACCTGTTGATTTACAATACATCCCGAGTCTCCTGTCGAATACGCAGTTGCTCTTCCTCTTTCCCTGTCTCTGGGGATGCGAAGCTGCTTTCTTTCTCCCTGCCACCAGAAATAACCCCGACAAAAACCTGAACCCGAGATTCAGCCCTAACGCTAACCCTTGCGTAAGCTCTGAGCCTAACCTCAGGCCAAACCTTAACCCTAACCTTCGCCTCAGGCCGAACACAAACCATAACCCTTAGCCCCAGCGCTGACCCGAACCTCACCTCTAACGCGAGCCTCAGCTCTGCACAAAAGCCCTCAAACACCGATCCCCCTGCAAATATACCCTCAGAAACCCCTTTCAATAACCCGTAAAACGGGGAGCTCACAGTAAATAACCGTTAAAACACAGAGCCCCATTTAAACCAATCTTAAAAACAAAACCCCCTGTAATTATACCTTCAAATACACGGACGCCTTTAAATGAACTCGAGCACACATCACCCAGGAAGTAGCAAGTAAAACAGAGGGGTCCCTCTGAATAAATCCGAAAACACTGAGCATCTGTCATGACACCCCACACTCACCCACCTGTAAATTATTCGTAAGACAGGGCCGCTTACAAATGAACTTTGAAAAGATAGACGTACCTATAAATAACAGGCCCCGGTAAATAAAACCGAAGACAGAGACGCCTTTCAGTAACCTGTAAAACACAGATCACTATAAATAATCCCGAAAACACAGAGCATCGTGTACAGATACCTTAAAACACAGACATCCCTGTAAATGAACTCTGAAACACATAGCCTCCTGTATATATTCTCCGACGCAGAGTCTCATTTGAAAAAATGCTAAAAACAGAGCCCCCTGTAAATACACAATTAAGCACAGAGACCCCTTTATGTATAACCGAAGAAAGGTCCCTCAGGAAATAAATTGTAAAAGACTCAGCCACAGGAAGAAATCAGAAAATGGCGAGTCCCCTGTAAATAAAGTGTAAAATATAGAGCTCCCAGTAAATAAACCCTGAAACAGTGTCCCCTGCAAATCCTTCCTAAAACTCAGCCTCCCGCAAACAAACTCTCAGAGTTGACCCTAAAACACAGAGCGTCCAATTAATAAAGACTAAAACACAAACCAACGGTAAATCAACACTAATTAATACCCACACCCCCACCCCCCCCCCACCCCCCACCCCCCGCCAGTGCACGACGGCGAATTGTTCGGATTGAGACGGTACATCATAGTCCGAGGCAGTGCCTCTTTGACAAAGTGTCAGTAATGGGGAGGTGTCGTGTTGTCTGATGGTCATTGTTGAGGTAGTGCCTGATTGTAATAGGTTCAGAATTGAGGGAGCGCCTCATTGTACCAGGGTCAGGACTGAGGGAGCGCCTCATTGTCAGCGGGTCAGGACTGAGGGAGCGCCTCATTGTCAGCGGGTCAGGACTCGGGGAGAGCTTCATTGTCCGCGGGTCAGTACTGAGGTATTTGAATTAGGGCAATGAAGAGTGTGGGTTCTTTTATTCTATTAAAGTTAGAGAATGCCAGAAAGATTATCAACCCTGTATGATTTGACTGGGTTGGGAATTACTTAATGACAGCAGAAAGTTTAGTAGTCTGATTATCGCGTCTGGCTCTTGAGATTTCACTATTGCCGGTTTACTCATTCTTTCATTCAATTTCACGGAAGCACTATTCTGAGAGTAGCTTTCTTAAAGGGAACACGGACCCTATTCAATATGAATCTGACAGAGACGTGGTAACGCAGAAAACTTGTTTGATGTCCCGCAAGATATTCAAGTCCTGGGAGAGATTTGTTGAGGGCTGATTAGTATTATAATTTTTCAGAGTTTCGGGTGACACGATGGATGGGATCGTATTGTTCTGAATAGATTAGAAAATTACCACATCCTCAGGGATTGACTCAGATGTAGACAAAAGTTTGGACACTGTTAGCAACAAGGGTTCAAACTGTGAAAAGGCAGTAATGGGGTGGAAGGGACATTTTAATTTCCTTTCCCTTTATTAGTGAAAAGTACGGCAAGATGGCAGTTTTGTGAATGAATGGATGAAATGCGGTTATAGTAAACACAGTGCGCTAATGAGTGGTCAGGAAAGTTATGAATGAATGAAAGCGCGAGAGTGGTCATATGGAGCGCTTGTGGGTGCATTGGTAAAGAGGACCTTTAGTACAACAGTGAAGAGGCTTATGATATAGTGAAACACAAAAACCACAGAAACGGATATTTCAAGGCGATTGACCCTGTATTATTAAAGACACGCCAGCCAGACTCCGGGAGCCTTGTTAATTGCGAACCGATATGAGTAAACAGGGCAGACCACAGGATATTCAGAGCCAAAGGTTAGAAGACAAGCAAGTGACCACATGAGTGAACGGGTACCGCGTGTTTGAATCCGATAGGTCAATATGAGATACACAACCATTTGATCCCTGAAAGTTATGGTTTGGGTTAGGCAAGAGGTTAGGATTTGGGCTGATGTTGGACTTAATGTTTACATGAGGGTTAGCATTCGGTCTGAATCTCGGGTTAAGGTTACAGCGAACGTTATTTCTGAGGGCAGTATGGAAGAAAGCAGTTTCGCATACCCAGAGGCAGAGCGAGAGGGAGAGCAACTGTGTATTCTACAGGAGACATGGGAGGATTGTAAACTTAACAGGGGAAATAATATTACAGATCAGTTTACAATTAAAGACTATTGTCCTGAGGGAATGCCTCATTGTCAGAGGGTCTGCCTGAGGCTGTCCCATTTTGTTGTAGGTCAGTTCTGAAGGAGTGCAACATTGTCAGAGGATGAAATTCAGGACTTTAGCATTTACTGTATAAATCCTACCTTGGTTTGACTTTCCAAAGTACACACCTGTATCTGTATACAATTGTATTTACCAATCCTTAGCCCACTTCCCCATCTGATCGAGAAGCCTCTGTAAATTTTGACAACCTTCTTTGTTATCAATGACATCTCCTACTTTTGCGTTATCCACTAACTTACTCATC
>NW_025970500.1:11441-12047 GCF_021869965.1 Rhincodon typus | reverse complement strand
TATCGGGCTCTGGGGGAGAATGGTCACGGTTTTATATCGGGCTCTGGGGGAGAATGGTCACTGTCTTATATTGGGCTCTGGGGGAGAATGGTCACTGTCTTATATGGGGCTGTGGGGGAGAATGGACACCATCTTGTATCGGGCTCTGGGGGAGATCGGTCACTGTCTTATATCGGGTTCTGGAGGAGAATGGTCACTGTTTTATCTCAGGCTGTGGAGGAGAGTGGTCACTGTTTTATGTCGGGCTGTGAAGGAGAATGGTCATTGTTATAGATTTGGGTCTGAAGCAAATACATAAAAATTTAACAATCATTAGGCAACACGTTTTCCCTGGGACACAGTGGACATGCCAGAAAGATTATGATACAAATATTGGAAGTGAAGTCTGAGAAACAAGGCGTGCATGCCTCCAATGGAACCCGTAGGCCTTAAACAAAGCACCCACGGTGTTGCAGGGTCAACGCTGAGGGAGTGGACACCTTTGGAGGGTCAGTGCTGTGGGAGCGCCGCACTGTCGGAGGGTCAGCGCTGAGGGAGCGGGCACTGTCGCAGGGTCAGCGCTGAGGGAGCGCTGCACTGTCGGAGGGTCAGCGCTGAGGGAGCGGG
>NW_025970500.1:11082-11341 GCF_021869965.1 Rhincodon typus | reverse complement strand
GTCAGCGCTCAGGGAGCGCCGCACTGTCGGAGGGTCAGCGCTGAGGGAGCGGGCACTGTCGGAGGGTCAGCACTGAGGGAGCGGGCACTGTTGGAGGGTCAGCACTGAGGGAGCGGGCACTGTCGGAGTGTCAGCGCTGAGGGAGCGGCGCACTGTCGGAGGGTCAGCGCTGAGGGAGCGGGCACTGTCGGAGGGTCAGCACTGAGGGAGCGGGCACTGTCGGAGGGTCAGTGCTGAGGGAGCGGCACTGTCGGAGGGT
>NW_025970500.1:3467-10982 GCF_021869965.1 Rhincodon typus | reverse complement strand
AGCACTGAGGGAGCGGGCACTGTCGGAGGGTCAGCGCTGAGGGAGCGCCGTGCTGTCGGAGGGTCAGCGCTGAGGGAGCGGGCACTGTCGGAGGGTCAGTGCTGAGGGAGCACTCTTAAAAAGTCAGCACTGAGATTGTGCTATACTGTCAGAGAATGAGGGCTGAGGGATCCGTGGAGTTTGTTGGACTGTGTACCTGAGTATCGACCTTGCTGTGTTCAGACAATAAATATCACTCTGTTGGTCAGCTCCAGCATGAATTACCTTCCAGATGCCCTGCCTCATTCCCAAGTTAATATTACATCAGTTTATTCTCAAGAAATGCAGCATACAGAAATTGCCACTCTCTAAACTTCCCCTTCAATGAGTTTGCAAGTCACCGCGATCGAGATGATAACTACATTTAAATACTGATGTCCTAGCTCCCGTGGTGAATGACCTGGTGTTGCGGCACACTGTTTTCCAGCGGTCTACAGTCCCAACTCAGGGGACATGTCAACACCCAAAGAAGCGTACGCACCCAGTCTTGACGTCCCCCCACTCCTAGGAAAACCACCGCTGTCGTTCACCTTCTCTACACCCCTTTTGACTTTTCAAACGTCTATAAGGTCACCCCTCAACCTCCTACGCTCCAGTGACAAAAACCCTAGCCTCTCCTTATAACTCAAACCCCTCCATTGCTGGCGACATCCTGGTAAATTATTTCTGAACCCTCTCGAGCTGAATAAAACTGTTGTGTTTCAGATGTTCTTGTTGGGGGGAGGGAGGGTGGTTCTAAACATGGACCTCTCTGGAGTGAGATTTCTGTTTTAAACAGGAGATTGAAAGGTGCCTGCTAGTCGACGTGAGGAGGACTTGAGTTCTCTTTAATGTGAGTGGTTGATTTTATTTAATTTTGTATGTTTGTTTTTTTGTGTGTTTTGTAACTTAACCCACATCCACCATTTCCTCAGGCGGTTCATTCCACACATGAACCAATCCCTGTGCAAATAAATTTGCCCCTCTCACATTCAATCTATGCCCTCTAGTTTTGGACTCCCCTACCCTGGAGAAAAGACCTTTGCTATTCGTTATCTTGCCCCTAACCCGCTGTAAGGTCACCCCTCAAACTCCTATGCTCCAGTGTGAGCCTGTCCTCATAACTCAAACCCTCCGGTCCTGGTAAATCTCTTCTGCACTCTCTCCAGTTTAATACCATCCTTCCTGTAACAAGGCGACCAGAACAGTATGCAGTACTCCAAAAGCGGCCCTCACCCATGTCCTGAACAACCACAATATGACCTCCAACTCTCACACTCACTGAGCAATGAAGGCAACTTTGCCAAACGCATTCTTTAGTATAATGGCTGCCTGTGATGCACCTTTCTAGGAACTGTGCATCTGAACCCCTAGTTCTCTGTGTCGAACAACACTCCCCTGTCCTTCCCTGTGCAAGTCCTGCCCTTGTTTCTTTCACCAAAAATGCAACACCTCACATTTATCTAACTTAAGCTCCATCTGCCAATCCATGGCCCATTCACCCAATTGAGCGAGATCCTTTTGTCGTCTCCAACAACCTTCTTCACAGTCCACAATACCACCAATGTTGGTGCCATTTGCAAGCTTATACCCATGCTTCCTCCATTTTTGTCCAAATCATGTATATAAATGACACAATTAATCTTAGATAACCTTCCTCACTGTCCTCAATACCACCAATTTTGATGTCATCCGCAAACTTACTAACCAAGCCCATTCTCATCCAAATCATTTATATATTGAACAAGTGGTACCATATTAAAAATGTGTCGTCCCCTCACAGACCTTCAAATGACAAATGGACAGAGGTGTTCAGGTAGATCTGGATGTGAATGTACAAGGCATGATTAGTTAGTTTGTGGATGATACAAAATTAGGAGGTATCGTGGATAGCGAGGAAGGGTAGCAAAAATTACAGAGTGATCTTGATCAGATGGGGAAGTGGGCTGAGAATTGATAGATGCAATTCAACACATAAATGTGTGGCGTTGCATTGTGGAAAGTCAAACCGAGGTAACGAATAGTAAATAGTATGGTCCTGAGGAGTGTTGTGGAACAGAGGGAGTTAGGAGTACGAGTACAGTTCATTGAAAGCTCTGCACCTCGTTGCCTATCGGGAGAGGTTGGCCACTGTAGGATTTTAATCCTTGCAACGCAGGAGAATGAGGAGTGACATTATTAAGGTATTTAAAATCATGAGGGGCAGAGATTGGATGAATGCATATAGTCTTTTTTTTTTTCCCAGGGATGGGGAATTGAAAACTATAAGTCACAGGTTGAAGATGAGAGGGGGAGGATTTAAGAAGGACCTGAAGAGCAAAATCTTCACATGGAGAGTGGTGCGTATATGGAATGGGCCGCCAGAGAAAGTGATTTGAGGCAGGTACAATGTTAACATTTAAAAAAAAATTGAATAGGTACATTGATGGGAAGTGTTAGGGACCCAAATGCGGTCAAATGGAACTGGCTAAGTGGGCACCATGGTCAACATGGACCAGATGGGCCGAAGGGCCTGTTTCCATGCTGTATTCCTCTATGGTTCTAGTTTTGCTGCCAAAATGCTGGAGGGAAATATAGTGGTTAGATCGCAAATTTCCAGTGCTGGCTTTTGGAAACCATTCTGGAAGTCTTCTGAATTGTCTAAGACCCCTAACTTAAAACACAGGAAAGTTACCAGCGTGTCCACACCAACGTGTACATGGCTATGCATTTCCCAGAAGCTGTTCCCCTGAGAATCACATGTGCCGAAATATTGATGACGATGTTGACCAACTTTGGAACGATCTGCCCAGAAGACTCAGGGGTCAAACGTTGTGCCTAAAATATTACAGGCAGTCATGGTTAACCACGATGCAACCCAGTTGATGTTTTCAATGCATCGCGCACAGTCATAGCCATGTTAATGACCTATGCCATCTCCTTCGGCCTGGCTCTTTGCCAGTCATCAGGAACATCTTTCCTGCTTCGACCCTGTCTAGTCCTGTGAGAATTGGTCACGGCAATGAAGGATGCCACACCAGGAGCAGCAAGAGTTCCCAGAATAGGATAGGAGATGGGCCGAAGGGTCTGCAGCAAGCTCTGAAGCATTATTTTAATGATCATTGATTATAATTCGTCGATAGATGGTTGAAATTGCAGCCTGATGTCAGAGCATGCAAGCCTATTCCTGATCTCTCCTTTCCCTGAGATAACAAGGTGTAGAGCTGAATGAACACAGCAGGCCAGGCAGCATTGGAGGGGCAGGAAAGCTGATGTTTCGGGTCTAGACCCTTCTTCAAAAAATCATCTGCAGTTCCTACTAACTCTCCTTTCTCTATCTCTCTCTACCTCTCTGTCCTCTCCCTCTCTCCCTGTCTCTTCATCATTCACTTCCCCACCAAACCCCCTTCCTACTTTCATAAGAATATCAGAAGCAGGGGTAGGCCACCTGGCTCATCGAACATGCTCCGCTATTAAATAAGATCATGGATGATCTTTTCGTGATCTCAGTTACACTTACCATCAGCTCACCATTACCCTTAATTCCTTTACTGTTCACAAAATTATCTGTCCTGGCTTTAAAAACATTCAACAAAGTACCCTCAACTGGGTGAGGAGTTCCACAGATTCACAGCCCTTTGGGTGAAGAAGTTCCTCCTCAATTCAGTCTTGAACCTATCCACTTATTTTGAGACATTCCCCTTTGCTCCAGTTTCACATGTGAGGAAAAATACCCCGCTTCTATTTTATTTATTCCCTTCATAAATTTACACGTTTCTTTAAGACACTCCTCCCACCTCATTCTTCTAAATTCCAATGTGTATAGTCCCAGTCCACTCTGTCTCTCTCCCTTTCAACTCCGAATTCAACCTTCTGAACTTCGTCTGCACCCCTTCCAGTGCCAATGCATCCTTTCTCAAGTAAGGAGACCCAAACTGTGTGCAGTTCTCCAGGTATGGCCTCAACAGCACTTTGTTGGCATTTATTTGGGTGCCTTGTCCAATGCCTTCTGGAAATCCAGATATATCATATCCACCGGTTCCCTGTTGAGCACTGTGCTCATTCTGTATTTCTCTCTCCCTGTCTCTTCACCACCCCTCCAACCCTGTCTCTCTCTCTTTCACCCCTCTCTCTCTCCGCCTCTCTTCACCCCCCCCCCCCCCCCCTCCCCCCCCCCCCCCCCCCCACCCCTCCCTGTCTCCGTGCTGGAGGTCCACCTGGCTGACTGCAATGTAGTCATACATCAGAAGATGCCCCTTATTCTCCCCACAGGCGATTATTTCACTGCCAGTGCTTTGCTTCTCAGCAATTTCTATCCCTCCATTGGATACCATTCTCACAAATAAAGACAGCGCTCTGTCTCGAATTGCCCCTCTAACTGAGTGGCACCCCCTTCAAGGAACCCAGATGAACACCAACCGCATCCCCATGGGTCCAGGAGTCGCTCTGGTGTGGCCTTACGCTGTGCAGCCCATCTATTTGATGCTGGCTCTCACTCCTTTCCGGTGCCCACCTCCTGCCTTCTACCTCCCCTTCCCGCTACATTGCCGATGAGGTAGAGATGGCAAGAAACAGAGAGAGGGAGTTAGCGAGAGACAGTGAAGAGCGAGACAGCGAAAAAGCAAGGGAGTGAGAGAGGGAGACATTAAGAGACGGGAGGAGAATTGAGGTCATCGGGCCCATCCCATCGGTTCCTCATTTGCTTTGGAAAATAATTTACTACTGATCAGCGAACTGAGTCTCCTGTTCCCTGTTTTCTCCCCCTGTACTCTTTCGTCCCTAACAATGGGATCTAACTCCTTCATGAAAACACTCAGCTTTCTGTGACAGAGAATTGCACAGGCTCCCCCACTCTCCGAGTGAAGACATTTCTCCTCATTTCAGTCCCACTCCACCTTCTTTAGACTGTGACCACCTGGTTCTGAACTCTTCCCCTGGTCACCTGGAGCATCCTTCCTACATTTACCCTGTGTACTGCCGTTGGAATTTTACAGGTTTCTATGAGATTCCCCCTAATTCTTCGAAACTCCCGGCGCATATGGCCCTAACTGATCCAGTCTCTCTTCACTCATCACTCCTGACATCCCAGGAATTGGTCTGGGAAATCTTCGCTGCGCACTTCCTCAGATAAGTACATCCCCAAAACCACGCAGACAATACTCCAGGCGTGATCTCACTCTGTACAATGGCAGCTTGATATCTCTGCTCCTGTACACGAACCCTCTCGCCATGAAGGCCAGCACCCCATTCACCTTCTTCGCCACCCGCTTTTCCTGTAGTTAGGATACCTAGGTCCCGTTGCATCATGCCCACTTCCTCAATACATCACTATTTAATGTGGGTCAATCTTAATTCAGATTAATCTCCACTTTTATGTACCACTGACATTAATTTCCAATTTCGAAGCTTATCAACTGGTCATCAATTCTTCCAGATGTAGGGATGACAATTCCAACCCATTGTCCCAAAGCATTAGCCTTCTCCCCTGGATTACACTGGAGTGTTGTCACCAATCAGGTACTGTCTCCAGAACTGGGTTGCTGAGGGATGTGAGGTCCTGACATCAGAGCCGCATTCAACCGAGCATGGCATCAAGGAGCCCTCGCAAAATTGGAATCAATGGGTATTGGGGGAAAAAAAATTTCCACTGGCTGGAGTCAAACCTGGCACAAAGGGTGCAGTTGCTGATGATCGGTCATCTCACTCCAGGACATCTCTGCAAGAGTTCCTCAGAGTGGTATCCTCGCCTCAACCACGTTCAAATGCTTCATCAATGACCATCCCTCTATCGTAAGATCAGAAGTGGGGATCTTCACCAATGGCTCAACACCACTCACGACTCCTCAGGTCCTGACACAGTCCGCGTTCAAATGCAACAGGATCTGGGCAACATCCAGGCTTGACGTATTAACTTTAGATTCTTTCTTGGGACTTGGGTATCACGGGCTCAGTGTCGCCTAATTGGCACCTAGAGAATGTGGGGGAAAGATGCCTTCTTGACCCTCTGCGGATCAACCCCCCTCAATCCCAAGTTTCGTAGGGACAGCCCACGCAGTGCTATTAGGGAGGGAGTTCCAGGGATTTGACATCAGCAACACTGTATGAATGGCCGTTGACATTCCAAGTGGAATGGTGTTGGAAAGGGAGGGCAGGAATGAGAATGTGCTGCTACCCTGCACCTGCACCTCCTTTTCCTTCTGGACCCTCGGCTAGTCACTGTGGTGCGTCTTGGAGATGATACACACTGCTGCTGGCGTGTTGGAAGGAGGGAGTGTTGATGGTGGGGGTCAGCGTCTCGATCCAGCGGCGGGGGAGAAGGGCGCTGCTTTGTCTTGGATGGTTTCCAGCTTCTCGATTCTTGTCAGAGGTGCTCCCATCCAGGCAATCGGGAGATATTCAATCACAAGAGACAATCCAGCCATCCCTTCTTAGTAGTCAGTGTTGTTACCATCGCTGAATCATTGAGAGAGAATCTAACCATCACCCCCTTAACGTTCAATCTGTTACTTTCGCTCAATAACTCCCACGAACAACATCCAAGTGTTTATGCTTCACGACCCCACAGAAACTGAAGTCCCCCGTGTCCAAATGCAACAAGACCTAGACATTGTCCAGGCTCGGCCTGATAAGTGGCGAATAACTTTCATGCCTACATAACGCAGTGAGCCGCAATTATATTATATGTTATATTACACCAGAAAAGTTCATACCACACTGTGTCTGATCAGTGAGGCACACACTGATGGTGATGTGAGACCTCGGGGGGATAGGAGTGTGGTGAGGATGACAAAAAGTGTTTTTGCCAAACTTTTCAGTTGCTTTTCCTAGAGGGGGGCTAAACGGTTGACCTGATAGTAAAACTTGTGAGAGGCATGGATTGGGTGGTTTTTCAGAGTCTTTTATTCCCAACGTCGAAATGTCAAGTGTTAGGAAACAAGCTGAGAGGAAGCAAGTTGGAAGGAGATGTGCGAGGTCTGGTTTTTTATTTATATACTTAGGGCGGTAGGTCTGTGGGACGTGCAGCCAGGGAAGGTGGTAGGAATTAAACCCATTGTTTTCTGACCAGGCTTTTGAATAATCGGTCACAGAATTTTGTGCATACTCAATTCTCAACACCCGTTGGTAGTTTAAACGTAACTCCTAGCAATTTATGAACAGCGCAGTAACAGTATTCATGCATTATTAAGTACGAAAATAATGTAATTAATGTCTATACTTAAATTCCAATGAGCTTTATTTTCAGCCCCGTTCACACAAAAGACACACAAATGAATAAATGCAGTTAACACTATTTTGGTCCTGCCATCATTTGCTGAGAATATACAGAGTTTGTCGATGGTACATCACTCAATCAGGCAAAGAAGAGAGTGACACGTCACCAAAACGAATCCTCTCCCAAGCCAAAAATCATTCTGCAGAATGTATTGGGAAAGAAATCTGCCAAAATCTCTGTCTCTAACTCTGTAACGACTCTCTCTCTTTCTCTCTCTCTCTCTCTCTCTCTCCCTCTGTGTGTGT
>NW_025970500.1:0-3367 GCF_021869965.1 Rhincodon typus | reverse complement strand
TGTGTCTCTCTCTCTCTCTGTGTGCCTGTGTCTCTCTCTCTCTCTCTCTCTGTGCCTGTGTGTGTGTGTCTCTCTCTCTCTCTGTGCCTGTGTGTGTGTGTGTCTCTCTCTCTCTCTGTGCCTGTGTGTGTGTGTCTCTCTCTGTGTGTGCCTGTGTGTGTGTCTGTCTCTCTGTGTGTGCCTGTGTGTGTGCCTCTCTCTCTCTTTCTCTCTGTGTGCCTGTGTGTGTCTCTCTCTCTCTCTGTGTGCCTGTGTGTGTGTGTCTCTCTCTCTGTGTGCCTGTCTCTCTCTGTGTGCCTGTGTGTGTTTGTCTCTCTCTCTGTGTCTGTCTCTCTCTCTCTCTTTGTGTTTGTGCCTGTGCGTGTCTCTCTCTCTCTGTGTTTGTGCCTGTGTGTGTGTCTCTCTCTCTCTCTGTGTGTTTGTGCCTGTGTGTGTGTGTCTTCCTCTCAATCTCTTTCTCTCCGACTCTATCACTCTGCTTCCGTCAGTCTCTGTCTCTCTCTGACTCTGTCTCTCTCTATTCCTGCATCCTGTAACTCACTCCCGGTATCCCACTCCATCTGTCTCTCACTCTCTTGCTCTCTCTCTGACTGTCTGTCTTTTTCACTCAGTCTCTCTCTCTCCCTCTGTCGCTCTCTCTCATTCGCTCTCTCCCCCTCTCCGTGCCTCTCCCTCTGCATATTCACAAACTCCAACGAGGAACCAACTGCAGTGAGTCTGTATCATTGGTTCGAGGGTGGTCAGTTCACTGTTCAGCATTATGAGAAAGATCGATTGCCGCTGTTATTTATCCTTCAGTTGTATTAATCTATTTGTGATTTTAAGGACGATACCAATGGGACATATCAGGGCTGCCTCTGGACATTGTCTGAGTCACAGCATAAATCCCAGTGTTAGTGCAACAGCTCAGCAGTCTGAATCTTAATTCCATCACAAAACCATGTAGATACAGCGTCTGGAAGCCGAAACAGAACATTCGGATCTATAGAGTATAGAAACCATCAGTAAAATGATGGATTTTCTTCGACTCTCGATCTCTGGGGCTCTCCCTGCTGCTGGGGGCCCAGAGTCTCCTGCGGGCTCTGCTGGTCGCGGGAATGTTTCTGATGGCAAAAAACATTCAACAACAGGATGGGGAGAAATGGGACGCCTGGGTTTAAAATGCTGAAGGCAGGCACCATTGCTACCCAGAATGGTGAGTTGATAGCGTATATTCTTCTCAGACAAAACCAGGATTGGTTCACCAGCACATACCCCTCCGTATGCATGAAATGCCAGAAAATGTTCTTTAAACAGCTCAGCACATGCACTGTCCCCAAAAACACTGCCGCCGTTCTCGCAGGATCCCATTTCCTTCTCCAAACACAGAATAAAAGGAGCTGGAGTGAGACCATTCGGCCCCACAAGACTGTTCTGCCATTCAATGGCATCGTGGCTGATCATCCAACTCAATCCCTTGTTCCCTGATTTCTCCCCCATACGCTTTAGCCCTGGATAACGACAACCAAAACCTTCTTGAAAGCATAGAATACTTTGCCCCTGACCCCTTTCTGTGGCAGAGAAATCCACTGGCTCACCGCTCACCAAAGACACACCAATTATCACTTCTTGTTTTTCAATTTTGTTACCATCACTGAATTACCCCCACGATCAACATGGTGCGATTGAGAGAAAATCTAACGATAGCCCCCATGACGTTCGATGTTGTTGCCATCACTGAACCCTTGCCTCCCAAAAACTATCAACATCCTAGGGGTTACCTTTGAGAGAGAATCGGACCATTGAGCCAAGCATCACTGAATCTATCTCACTGTCGACATTGTGGGGATTACCATTGAGCGGCAATTTAACCATCATCCCCTTGATGTTCAATGGTATTACCATCATTGAAACTACCAACATCTGGGATGTTCCCATTGAGACAGAATCTACCTCTTGGTGTTCAATGGTCTTGCTATTGCTCAAATTCCACACCTCACACACTATCGGCATCCTGGGATTCACTCTTCACGATGCTGAAACAGTCCGTGTTCAAATGCAGCAAGATGTGGGCAATGTCATGTTTGGGCTGACGATTGGCAAGTAATATTCGCACTGCACTAGCGCCAGGAAACTACCATGTCATGACTCTCGGGTCGATGAGTGAAGATATAATTGACGCCTGTGACATTCCACAGTGAACAATGTTGTGTAGGTGCAGGGTAAGGGTCTAGAAGGGTGAACACCTCATCGTGTTCAATAAGTGTGTTCCAAATTGACTTGATTTGTTACCTCAGAGGTGTTGAGGGGGAGGGTGATGTGATTTATAAAGAGAGGTTGGTCTAACTTGGATTGTTTTCGCTGGTGCATCAGAGGCTGTGGGGCGACCTGCTGGAGTTACACAAAACTGTGAGAGGCATGGATGCGGTGGATAGTCAGACCATTTTACTCCCAGCGTCGAAATGTCAAGTGTTAGGAAGCAAGATGTGAGGGAGCAAGTTTAAACGAGATGTGCGATGTTTGTTTTTTATGCACTTAGGGTGGTATGTCTCCGAGACACGCTGCCAGGGGCGGTGGTAGGAATTAACCCCAATATTTTCTGAACAGACTTTTGAGAAACCAATCCCAGAACTTTGCAAATAAGTGGCTCTCAACACTGGCTTGTAGCTTAAGCAAAAGACCAGCCAATTTATGAACAATGCTGGAATATTAGTTGAACAGAAGTGAATAACAATGTAATCTAAATGCTGTCTATGGTTTAACCTCAATACCCTTAGTTTTCAGTTCCTTCCACACAAAATCAAAACAGGTAACAAACAGTTAAGGAAGTTCCACATTTCCCAAGCTCGCAACATTTCCAATATAATCTAGTTGGTTTTTGTTTATAGGGTGGGGTCCTATGCACCATTACATCATTTAGGACCTGCTCCATTTGCTGAGAATTTATTGAGCTTGTCGAGAAGCAGAGGTTTTTGGGGTGATACGTTATTCAAGGAGGCAAAGAAGAGGGTTACACATCACCGAATCCTCTAGCAAGCTGGGAATCATTCTGTAGGATGGAGAGGGAAAGGAGGTTGGCGCTCATTCAGATTCTCTGTGTCAATCTCTGTATCTGTGTGTGTCGCTCTCTTTCACAGTCTTCCTCCCGCTTTGTTTCTCTGTCTGTCTACCTGTCTACTGCTGTGTCTCCCCAATCTCTGTATCTCTTTTTGTCTCACTACTCTCCCTCTGTGACCCTCCCTCTATGTATGTGTATCTCTCCGTCTCTCTTTCTCTCTTCATATCTTAATCTCTCTGCATCTCCGCACACTCAACCCAGAAGCTGGCTAATATAAACATGGATGATTCATTCTTGAAATCAGTTCACCATTCAGATGTATGAGAAAGA
>NW_025970499.1:0-12048 GCF_021869965.1 Rhincodon typus | reverse complement strand
GGGACCCTTCTCCTGCCCATTTCTGAAGAAGAGTCCCAACCTGAAATGTCAACTTTCCTGCTCCTCTGATGCTGCCTGGCCTGCTGTGTTCTTCCAGCTCCACACTGTGTTATCTCTGACTCCAGCATAGGCAGTTCTTACTATCTCCATGTGATGACAAAGCCTTGTGAGTGGGGTTGGGTAGAGGACATGGAAAAAAGATGCTCAAGGCCTAAAATGATTGAACTCAATAGCAAGTCCTGAAGTCTGCAGGACCCCTGTGGTGATTAAATGAATATGTGTTCCCTGATTGGGGCTGTTAATCTGGTCCAATCAGGGAGTCTGGCTGACAGATTTAGATAGGAGTGTGAGAGGCTCTGTTCACTCTGAGAGCTGGCTGTGAGGAAGCCGGACCAGTTTCAACAAATATGCATGTGTAAATAAAACGTTACTTAGTGACAGAATACCAACCTCTGTGGTGTTCTTTCAGTGGCAGCAAGAGAGAAAAAAAATGCTCCTGAAGAAATTAGCTCGCAACAGTCGTCTTTGAGTTGGAGTAAGCATTTCTGGCATCATGCTGTTATTTGGGAAGCTTGACTTATTTGATCCTGCTGTCAAAGACTAGGCCCAGTACGTGGAAAGAATGCATTATTTTTTCTGAGCAAATGACATTGGGACAGATGAAAAACAATGAGTAGTTCTCCTGACAGCTTGTGGACCCATAGCTTTTTCAGTTATTTGGAGCCTGACTTTACCTGAGTACCCAGATGCTAAAACCTTTCAAGAGTTGACATGTTTAGTTAAGGAATACTACAACCCCAAGTATCCTCTAATTCTTATACACTATTGGCTTTACTTGGCAGTTTGAGAATCAGGGGAATCTGCGTCGGGAGTTTAAGGCTACTGTGCAGAGGCATGTGACTTTGGTTAAATCCTTAATGAGATGCTGAGTGATGGTTTGGTATGTGGGATTAATGATGTAACCATGCAAAAGTGCCTACTAGCTGAAGCCCAACTGGACTTCAAACAGGCACAACAACTGGCTTTATCATTGGAAAATGTGGCAAGTAGAGAATATGAGTTACAGAGTATATCAATGGAAGTGGACACCATCGCCAGGCTGACTGAATGTGGGGAGCATCACTCGAGTGAAGGCAATTGCATGGCCTTACTCAGGAAATTTTCTGAACAGAGGGACCCTAGGTCAACCCACAGGAAAACCCCAAAGTAAAACCAAGCCTCCGTCAAACAGTTAACATTTTCGTAAGGGTCTGGGCCAGCAAGCTATTGTAGTTGCTGCTGGTACGCGGACTTGAGACAGCAAAAGAATCCCACTAGGCCTGAATTGAGTAAGAGAAATCATAGGCTGGTATCCAGGAGAGTGCACATGCCAGAAAGTCCAGCTTCATTTGGCTTGGAATAGTTGAATTGCTTAGCAACATCCAATCAGAATGATCATAGTAAACATCTGGTTAAATGGTCACCTGGTTCTAATGAAGGTTGATTCCAGCATGGCTGTTTCAATGATTGCAGGTCCAGTCTTTAACAAAGTTCGCTCTGGGCCGCAACCCTTAAGCTTGCTTAAGACCTTGGCTAGACTGAAAACCTGTACTGGGGAACTTTTACAGATTCAGGGGCCAGTTTCCATTCTGGTTTCATGTAAGAAGCAGCTCGTTCAGTTATCACTGATTGTAGCAAAAGGCTTGGACCCAGGCCTGATGGATTGAAATTGTTTGAGAAAGATTTACCTTGATTGGCTCAACATTTTTCTATCAGAAAATGGCTGCCCGAATGAAGTCTTAATTAAATACCCAGAAACTTTTCAGGAAAGTCTAGGGACTATCCAAAGAACCAAGGCCACCATGCATGTTGACCAGGAAGCAATTCCATGATTCTGCAAGGCCCACCAGTGCCATTTGCCCTATGGCAAAAGTAGAGGCAGAAATCAAAAGGCTGGAAAGCGAAGGAATCATCAAACCAGTGTAATAGGCAGCACCAGTAGTACCGATAGTGAAGCCTGATGGGTCAGTTAGCCTTTGTGGGAATTTTAAACAAATGGTAAACCGCTTTTCACGGCTGGATACCCAATCCCTCGCCTAAAGGATTTACACGCAAAGTTGGCAGGGGGTGCTGTCCTTCACGAAGCTGGACATGAGCCATGCGTACCTGCAATTACGGTTAGATGAGAATTCTCAGATGTATGCTACAATTAATACCCATAAGCGTTTGTACCAACATACAAGACTACCATTTGGGGTATCATCAGCCTGTGCAATTTTTCAGTGGACGATGGAGAACATTTTACAAGGGTTGCCATTTATCTAGATGATGTGCTAATAACAGGGAAGACCAATAAAGAGCATTTAGAGAACTTGGACATAGTCCTTAGATGTTTCACCAAGGCAGGCATATGCCTTAGAAGGGAAAAGAATGTGAGTACCAGGCATCCCAAGTGACCTACTTGGGCTACAGAGTTAATAAGACCAGGGTATGCCCATTGAAAGATAAAATGAGGTCATTCAAAGGAGCCCCGACTTCTACATCTGTACTGTAGCTTAGGTCTTTCCTTGGATTGGTGAATTATCATGGAAAGTTCAAATGTAACTTGGTCTCCATCCTGGCACCCTTAAACCTGCCAATGAAGAAGTGTCAGCTTTGGAAATGGTCTTGTAGGCAAGATGTAGTCTTTAAGGAAGTGAAGAAGCAGCTATCATCATCTAAGTTGTTGGCGCATTATGATCCGCAGCGAGATCTGGTACTGACATGTGATGCCTCCCTGCATGGTTTCAGGGTAGTGTAGGCTCATTGATGGCCCAATGGAGAGGAATGCCAACAGCGTATGCTTCCTGGACTTTGGCTGACATAGAGCGCAAATACGCCCAGATACAGAAGGAAGGTTTGGCAGTCAGTTTCGGTGTGAGAAAGTTCCACCAATGCCACAAACAGACCACAAATCACTGCTAGGCTACTCAAAGATGACAAGGGTGTGCTGCCCTTAGCTTCGGGCCAAATTCGGCAATGGGCTCTCATTCTAAGAGCGTACAATTACAAATTGGAACACTGTCCATGAGGTCAAGTAACAAATGTGGATGCCTTGAGCTGCCTCCCGCTGCCAGATACACTGCTGGTGGAGCTGCCACTGGAAGACTGTAAACCTTGGATGAACCTGGAAATCTACTCCCTACTGAAGACCAGACATGCAGCATTCAAGTCGGGTGACCTGGACTAAAACAGGAAATCCAGATATGACCTCCGCAAAGCCATCAGGGAGGCCAAGAGGCAGTACCGGACCAAGTTAGAGGCTCAGACCTACCAAACAGACTCCTGCTGTCTATGGCAAGGCCTAAATGACACAATGGGATACAAAAAATGAAACAGTGTAAGATAGCGGACAATGACAACATCCTTCCCTGATGAGCTCAATGCTCTCTGTGCTTGGTTTGAGCAGAATACCATTGGCATGGCAACGCCTGCCCCGACAGCCCTGGACACACCTGTTCCCTCTGTCACTGCTTCAGATGTCAGATCAGCCTTCCTGGGAGTCAACCCAAGGAAAGCGAGGGGCCTGGACGGTGCTCCAGTATTCACCAACATCTTCAACCTCTCCTTCCTTCAAGATAAAGTCCCCATCTGCTTCAAGAAGACCACTATCAGCCACGTACCCAAGAAAACGCACGCACTGTGCCTTCATGACTACCATCCAATTGCTTTGACTTCAGTAATTATGAAGTGCTTTGAGATGCTGGTCATGGCCCACATCAGCTCCAGTCTCCCAGCCTGCCCCGACCCCCTACAGTTTGCCTATTGACATAACAGGTCCACAGATGATGCCATATCCCTAGCCCTGTACTCATCCCTGGAATATCTGGACAACAAGTACACTTATGCCAGACTCCTGCTTATTGACTCCAGGTCTGCCTTCAACACCCTTATCCCTTCCAGACTGATCTCAAAACTCAGTTACCTTGATCTTGGCTCCACCCTCTGCAACTTGATCCTCATCTTCCTGACCCATAGGCCACAATCAGTGAGGATCGACATCTGCACCTCCTCGGCACTGGAGGCCCCCTCCCCAAGGATACATCCTCAGTTCCCTACTGTACTTCCTGTACACCTACAACTGTTGCCAAATTCTGAACAAACGCCATCTCCAAGTTTGCTGATGACACCACTGAAGTGGGATGAATATCTAACAATGATGAGTCAAATGACAGAAGGGAGATAGAGGGCTTGGTGATGTGGTGCAATTAATCTGTCTCTCCTCGTCAGCAAAACTAAAGAACTGATCATCGACTTCAGAAAGAAAGGAGGAGAATACGCCCCCATCTACATCAATGGAAATGAGGTTGAGAGAGTGAAGAGCGTCAAGTTCCTCAGATTGATGATAACCGACGACCTGTCCTAGACTTCCCACGTAGATGCAACAGTCAAGAAGGCACAACAATGCCTCTTCTTCTTCAGGCGGCCCAGGAAATTTGGCATGTCCATAAGGACCCTCACCAACTTTTACAGATGCACCATTGAAAGCAAACTGTCTGGGTGCATAATGGCCTGGTTTGGCAACTGCTCTGCCCAGGACAGTAAGAAACTACAGAAGGTTGTGTGCACAGCCCAGACCATCATGAAGCCAACCTTCCATCCATGGGCTCCATTTCCATGCCTTGCTGCTGCAGAAAGTCTACCAATATCATCAAAGACCCATTATACCTCGGTAATGATCTCCTACAACCTCTTCTGTCAGGCAGAAGACACAGAAGCCTGAACACACGCACAAGCAGATTCAGGCACAGCTTCTTTCCAACCGTTATCAGACTGTTGAAAAGACTCTAGCCTCAAATAATGTAACCTGCAATGTAACCTGTATGCCTCTAAGTCTTTTTGATCTGTACATCCTTTGCTCGCTGTGATCTGCCTGTACTGCTCGCAAAGAAAACTTTTCACTGTATTTCGGTACACATGGCAATAAAATTTAAAAAATCACAGAGCCAACATACTGCCGCAAGCTTTATTGTAAAATAATTTTTGCATAGGAGTAGTGCAGTCTTGCTCCAATTGTATCGGAGCTTAGTTCTATCCCCCTGGAGTGCTGTGTGTAGTTTTGGTCTTACCTCAGGAAAGATATGAGTAGGCAATGCAATAAAGGTTCACCAGACATGCTGCCAGGATAGCGGGATTATCCTAAGAATAGAAATAGGGCAAACAGGGCCTTTTTTCTCTCGAATTTTGAAGAATGAGTGAGGAAACGTACAAAATACTTTAAGGAATAGACAGGGTAGCTGCAGGTAAGATGTTTTGCCTAGTTGGGGACAACTTAAGGGCAGTGCCACTTGGGTCTGAGACAAAAAGAAACTTTTTTATTTTGAGAGTGGTGAGCCTTGAGAATTCTCTACCGTAGAGAGCTGTGGAGGCTCAGTCTTTGCGTGTATTTGAAGTAGAGATTGTTGGATTTCTGATTGAGAGTTATGAGGATGGAGTGAGCAAAAGGCATTGAATTATTCAATCTTCTATGATTGGATTGAATGAAGGGCAGGCTCGATGGGCTGAATGGCCTACTCCTGTTTCCATGAACTTATTTCCCCTGATTGGAATGGATCCAAATCTGGCCAGGTCAAATCATTCTCAAATGAGACCATTGCACTGCCTCCTTGCTTCCTCTCTCTAACCTCAGATCGCTGACACCAATTTTTATTCCTATGTTCCAATGATGACTTAATTAGTATGCCACTGCTTAAGGAAAACTCTCCTGGCTCTACTTTAACCTCATAACATGGACTTGCTTCTCAAAAAATGGAGAGGATCAGGATCAGTAGGTTTAATTTGGATATTGCGATCATGTTAAGCAGACAATAGAGAGGCAATGGTTCCTTTTACATCTTGATTGGCACCTACCTTTCTGAACAATGAGAAAATCTGAAAGCCAGGCTACTAATTCACTCTTAGAGAAACTCAGCAAGTCTGCAGCATCTTTGGAGAGAGAAACAGAGTCAACATTTCATGAAGAGTGACCCTTCTTCAGAATTTCAATTATACAGTCATTGAGTTCTCCTTCAGTTTTGAAGAAGGCTCACTGGACTCAAAACATTAACTGTATTTTTCTCTCCACAGGTGCTGCCAGACCCACTGAGTTTCTCCAGCAATTTCTATTTTTGTTTCAGATTTCCACCATCCGTAGTTCTCTGTTTAATTTTAGTGTTCACACAGTACATCACACGCCTTACACAATCATATTGTGAGGGTCAGTTCCAACTATCTCTTGGAGGTCCTGGCACTGTCAGGGTTAAAATGTTTTATTATTATTTTGATTGGATACTGGAAGAGTCTGCAGCCCTGATCATATTCCAACTGCTGTTTTAGTTCTTCTCCCCCTCTCTCCTGTTCTCGGTTCCGCAGCTACTCTGTTCAATAATTCTGCCAGTAGTTCACTGTTAGCAGTTTGTATTAAATTATACTGCTGACCAGTTACTACTGTGCAGGCGCTGACCTTGCTGTAGTCTAATGTGGAGAGCCAGTACTGCCTGGTGGTAACAAGTTGTTCAGTTCAGGCTTGAATGGTCCTTGACAGCTGGCAGTTGAATGATGGCTTAAAGGTTGCAGCATCTTGAGACACTTTCCACCGGCCTTTTGCCATCTTTGAAGACGAGCATGTGAAACATTGTTGTTGCTGTGGTAATTGCAGCTCATATCTTTGCTATCAAATATTTCAGTCTTTCAGATTCTAATCTCCTCCCCTTCTCTCCCTCACACCTACCTTGTTTCCTACTTGCTACTACAACTCATCCACAAACATTCATGTATCCAGCTATTTCAGTTGCTATTTGTCCTTCCAATACTGAAGAGCATTAAACAACCCTCCTACCTTTCTAAGTAATGTTTCCTCAAGATGTCTTTACGAATCATCCTTGCGTCATGTGCTAGTAACTTTGTCTCAGTTGGTGCCAGTCTTGTTCATGAGATAGAAAGATGTGGGTTCAAATCTGACCCTGGGGATTTGAACACAGAATTTTAAGTGCAATACAAGGGAATACTGCACTGTTAGAAGTCCTACATTTCAGATGAGAGATCAAACTAAGGCCTTATCTGTCCCCTGAGGCTGGGATATAAAGTGTCATTTGGCACCATTTTGAAGAAGCCTGAGTGAGTCACTCCGAGTTAATACTTGTCCCTCAACAAATATGCGAAAGCTGATTGTCTGACCATTGTTGTGTTACTGTTTGTGTCTCTTTGTTCCATATCCCCGAGATAGAAGCACAGAAATGGACAAAATAGCAAGAGGAGTAGACCATTCAGCCCCTCAAGCTTGATCTGCCATTTCATATGATCATCCAACTCAATATCCTGTTCTCACTTTTGCCCTTAGATCCCCTTAGCCCTAAGAAATATATCTAACCCCTTCTTGAAAATAGTCAAGATTTTGGCCTCAACCACCTTCTGGTCGCAGTGAATTCCACAGGTTCACTGTTATCTGGATGAAGAATTGTCTCCTCATCTCAGTCCTAAATGACCTAGCCTGTATCCTGAGACAGTGACTCCTGATCCTGGAGTCCACAAATGGGCTGCTGAGGTTTCCCATAATTCCACATTGCTTCTTTGGCTACAAAGTTCATTGGGATGTCCTGTGCTTGTGAAGGGAAAGTCTTCCTTCATGGGGATATGGTCACTGTTCTGAACTGTAGAAATAGAATACTTAAGCACAAGTCTCAATTTTACATCCACGCCCAATCTTCCTCTGGCATTAGAGATAGTAGGAACTGCAGATGCTGGAGAATCTGAGATAACAAGGTATAGAGTTGGATGAACACAGCAGGCCAAGCAGCATCAGAGGAGCAAGAAAGCTGACATTTCGGGTCTGGACCCTTCTTCAGACCCTTTGGGTCCAGACCCGAAATGTTAGCTTTCTTGCTCCTCTGATGCTGTTTGGCCTGCTGTGTTCATCCAGCTCTCCTCCTTGTTTTCTCTGGCATTAGTTGTCTGTATTGACAGTTCAGAGGATTAAATCTATGCAAGCTGGAAGGACAGCATCTCATTTTCCACTTGGGGGCTGAAATAACTCCACAGAGGCTGGTATCCCTTCACAGAGTCACCCATTATTTACACGTGCACAGTATTTGCACCAAATGTTGTCCCCTGAGGTAAACTGTCTTTCTCTCTTAGTGGAATCTTGTGTCCAGTGTTCCTGATGCCATTTCATCCTCCCCAATAGGTCCAGGAAGAAGAAATGTCACCTGGTGCGGAGTCTCTGAGCAACTCTGCTGGGGCTGTCCCTGTAGTTGCATGAGGGGGTGATCTGATAATCAAATAGGAAACAGGACAGTTTAGTATTGAGTGAAGCTTAAGGCTCATTCTTTCAGCCTGCCTTTAATGTTCCTCAGAGCCAGCTGTCAGAGTGAGCAGAGCTTCTGACACTCCTGTTCATATCTGTCGGCCAGGGCTCCCTGATTGGACCAGGTTAATAGCTCCAATAAGGACCTCATGTTCTATGGCTGACTTCATTACAATCACTACATCCCTCCCCCTCTAAGCTTGACCTTTCTCTTGTAGTCTCTCCTGAGACATTTTAGCATCGGGTCCAGTTCCTCCGACCCAGCCTTCGATATGGGTGGTGTTACTGAACTATAGCCCGCCTCTTATGCTTGGAGTGTCTCAGAAGAAAATTTATCCTCTTCTTCAGGTGGTAAAGGCATTGAGACTGAGACATCCGGCATGTCCATTTCAGACTCTGAGGTTTCTTCAACAATAGATGGACTGGGAGAACCAATAGGTTTTGACAGCCTTTCTGGCTGTTTTGAGGGGCTGGGTATGTTTTGCTCCTGCCCTGTTTGTGAATTTGCAGCTTTCGTGTGGTCTACGCATTTGTTCAAGACTGCCTCGCCTACTCAAACTTTATACATCACTGGAACTGACCTCGCATCGACCATGCGTCTTACCCGTGCCGGGCCATTTCTGCAGTTTTGGCACCAAATGTTGTCCCCTGAGGTAAACTGTCTTTCTCTCTTAGTGGAATCTTGTGTCTGGTGTTCCTGATGTCATTTCATCCTCCCCAGTAGGTCCAGGAAGATGAAATTTAACCTGGTGCGGAGTCTCTGAGCAACTCTGCTGGGCCTGTCCCTGTAGTTGCATGAGGGGGTGATCTGATCATCAAATAGGAAACAAGACAATTTAGTATTGAGTGAAGCTGTAGGCTCATTCTTTCAGCCTGCCTTTAATGTTTAGACTGCTCTTTCCAGCAGACCATTGGATGATGGATGGCATGGAGCTGTCCTTACATGCCAAATGCTGTTTGATTTTAAGAAATACTCAAATTCCTTGCTGGTAAATGATAGCCCGTTGTCTGTGACCAACACTTCCGGGAGCCCATGTATTGCAAAAGGTGCTTTCCACCATCACCCCTGTGTTTGACGAATGAGCTGTATGCTCATCCAACCATTTTGAGTGGACATCCACAACGACTCGAAATGTCGATCCCATGAAAGGGCCAGCATAGTCAACATGTAACTGAGTCCAGAGTTTACCCGGCCATTCCCACAAATGTGGAGGAGCTGCTGGAGGTAATCTTTTGTCCTTGTTGACACTCTGGGCACTGCCCCACCAATGCAGCTATGTCTGCAGCCAATTCTGGGCACCAGACATAACTCCTCACCAACGTTTTCATTTTGGAGACTCCTGGGTGACCCTGGTGGAGTTCAGCCAGTATCAGGTAATGACCTTTGATCGGGACAATCATTCTTGCCCCCCATAACAAAATGCCATCCTCTACAGTGATCTGGTCTCACTGGGTCCAGGAGGATTTCAGTTCCGGTTGTGATAGGCATTTGGTTTCTCCCATCACCACCAGCTGTTTTAGCTTTGCCAGCACCAGATCATTTTGCGTCCACAGTCTGATGTTGCCAGCAGTGACGGGAAGGGTGTCCAGAAAGTTTAAAAACCAGAATTAACTTTGCTGGAAACTGAAAAAAAACTGTGGATAGAACATAGAACATAAAACAGTACAGCACAGTACAGGCCCTTTGGCCCACAATGTTGTGCCGAACTTTTACGCTAAACCTAA
The DNA here is from genome assembly GCF_021869965.1 of Rhincodon typus. Classification (NCBI taxonomy): domain Eukaryota; kingdom Metazoa; phylum Chordata; class Chondrichthyes; order Orectolobiformes; family Rhincodontidae; genus Rhincodon; species Rhincodon typus. Next base: position 2,024 of record NW_025970499.1, on the reverse strand, counting down.
GGTCTATCTAACCTCCATCCCTACCTTATACTATCATCCATATGCCTATCTAATAGTTGCTTAAATGCCCCTAATGAGGCCAACTCCACTACCCTCTCCGGCAATGCGTTCCACGCCCCGACCATTCTCTGAGTAAAGAACCTACCTCTGACATCTCTCCTATATCTACCTTTGTTGGAAAGGTAGATGTTGGAAAGCAGAAACAAAAACAGAAATTGCTGGAATAAGCTCAGCAGGTCTAGCAGCATTTGTGAAAAGAAAGCAAAATTAACCTTCCAGTCCAGTGACCCTTTATCAGAAGTGTTCTGAGGAAGGGCCACTGGACCCAAAACATTAACTCTGTTTTGTCTCCACAGATGCTGCCAGACCTGCTGAGTTTCTCCAGCAATTTCTGTTTTTGTTTAAGATCTTCAGCATCCGCAGTTCTTTGTTCTTTAACAATGAACAAAACAGTGACTGACTGGTTCATCTAGGATGTCCTTTTTCATGATTAAAATTCTGCTCTCAAACACTAAAAACATGTGTGTCTTAAACACTGTCCTGATCTCTGAGATAACAGAAACTAATGGTAACCATTCTGTGAAGAAGTTGGAAATGTACCGACTTAGTAGCAGCTTAACAAGAAACAGCAAGAACAGATTTAGAAGGGGAAAGTCTTATTTATCAAACCTTCGCAAGTCCTTTGAGGATGTAACAAATAAAATAAATCATGATCACTTTGATATAGTGCATTTGGACTTTCAGAATATCTTTGACAAGGCCTTAAATGAAAGACTTGCAATCAAACTAAAAACTAGAAGCACCCAGGGTAGATTCTGAATTTGAATTAGGATCAGAAAACAGGAAACGGAAAACACATTTGACAGATAATACTATCAGTAGGGGGTGAGGAGTGGGAAGTTGCGAGGTAGCACTGCAAATGTCAGTGCTTGGAACAGTTTCAACTCTTATCTACCTAAATGCAGACATTAGTGTCAAACTCCTTTTATATACAGATGACAATGTTGCAATAATGGGCTTTTCTCTGCACTTCCGTTGCTTCCGGTAAGCTATAGTTTTCAGAAGTGAAGTGCTTCAACCCCCTTTATTTTGTCCTGTACATTGATTAAGTTGTTTAATGAATACCCCCAAACTTGCTCACTGAAGAATGTATAGTGTGTTCACCATGTTCTCGCATCATAGGTGGTGATGCACAACAGCTATGAGAGGAGCTACAGAGGAGGTATTAAGGAAGAAGCCACTAATTCTGAGAAAACAGCAGATATCAGAGCAGATCCCCAGTTTGGCCAAATGGTTAGTCGTGGGAGGGTCAAACAGCTGCCCGCAAATCCAAAACAAAATATTGGTTAATATGAAGGTTGATCAACCAATGGCACCCTCATATAACATGGAAACATCTGAAAAAGAAAGGAGAGGAAGTAAGATTGAGGAGGTATTGATGATGGTGCTGAAGAGTTTACAAGTCAAAACATTTTTTGGATCTAGGTCTTGGCAGTGTGAAATTACAGCATTTTACATCTGCCCTGATTGTAATTACCTGTGAAGTTGACGGGGATGGAATGTAAAACAGATTCCAATGTGCCAACATCCATTACAATTGCACAAAGTTAAGATCTACTCTGTTGTCTTTTGTATCATTTCCTTTTCTCTAGGTGGGTTAAATTTATCTTCCTCTATTCTTTGGATCATTCAACCTGTCCAGTATTTTACCATTACTAAATCCACCACCACCTGTAGATTTCTTTTGATCAGAGATTTAACGGGACCAGAGAGACAAAAACTGAGGCTACACAAGAGTAGGTCAGAGGATGGAAATTCTCTTGGTTCCCCAAGCCTGTCCACTGTCAATACCTTTTATCTTTTATTCAAAAATGACACAGTGTACTTATAAAGCAGAACAACCAAGATTTGGAGATAGTAGGAACTGCAGATGCTGGAGAATCTGAGACAACAAGGTGCAGAGCTGGATGAACACAACAGGCCAAGCAGCATCAGAGAAGCAGGAAGGAGCCATCAGTTAGTTT
>NW_025970498.1:11829-12049 GCF_021869965.1 Rhincodon typus | reverse complement strand
GTCCCACAGCAGAGTGAGCGCGGGATGTGTCCCAAGTCCCACAGCAGAGTGAGCGCGGGCTGAGTCCCACCGCAGAGTGAGCGCGGGCTGTGTCCCGAGTCCCACAGCAGAGTGAGCGTGTGCTGTGTCCCACTGCAGAGTGAACCCGGGCTGAGTCCCGAGTCCCACAGCAGAGTGAGCGCGGACTGTGTCCCGAGTCCCACAGCAGAGTGAGCGCGGG
>NW_025970498.1:11263-11729 GCF_021869965.1 Rhincodon typus | reverse complement strand
GTCCCACAGCAGAGTGAGCGCAGGCTCTGTCCCACAGCAGAGTGAGCACGGGCTGAGTCTCGAGTCCCACAGCAGAGCGAGCGCAGGCTCTGTCCCAGAGCAGGGTGAACGCAGTCTGAGTCCCGTGTCCCACAGAGAGAGTTTGCACGGGCTGTGTTCCACAGCAGAGTGAGCGCAGGCTGTGTCCCACAGCAGAGTGAGCGCGGGCTGAGTCCCACGTCCCACAGCAGAGCGAGCGCAGGATGTGTCCCACAGCAGAGTGAGCGCGGACTGTGTCCCGAGTCCCACAGAAGAGTGAGCGCGGGCTGTGTCCCGAGTCCCACAGCAGAGTGAGCGCAGGCTGAGTCCCACAGCAGAGTGAGCGCGGGCTGTGTCCCACAGCAGAGTGAGCGTGTGATGTGTCCCACTGCAGAGTGAACCCGGGCTGAGTCCCGAGTCCCACAGCAGAGTGAGCGCGGGCTGTGTC
>NW_025970498.1:10158-10763 GCF_021869965.1 Rhincodon typus | reverse complement strand
ACACAGCCCGCGCTCACTTTGCCGTTGGACTCGGGACACAGCCCGCGTTCACTTTGCCGTTGGACTCGGGACACAGCCCGTGCTCACTCTGCTGTGGGACTCAGCCTGCGATCACTCTGCTGTGGGACACAGCCCGTGCTCACTCTGCTGTGGGACTCAGACTGCGCTCACTCTGCTGTGGGACTCAGCCTGCGCTCACTCTGCTGTGGGACACAGGCCACGCTCACGCTGCTGTGGGACTCGGCACTCAGCCCGCGCTCACTCTGCTTTGGGACTCGGGGCACGGCCCGTGCCCACTCTGCTGTGGGGTACAGCCTGCGCTCACTCTGCTGTGGGACACAGCCCGCGCTCGCTCTGATGTGGGACTGAGGACACAGCGAGTGCTCACTCTGCTGTGGGACACAGCCTGCGCTCACTCTGTTGTGGGACTCAGCCTGTGCTCACTCTGCTGTGGGACACAGCCCACGCTCACTCTGCTGTGGGACTCAGCCTGCGATCACTCTGCTGTGGGACACAGCCCGCGCTCCATCTCCTGTGGGTCTCAAGACTCAGCCGGCACTCACTCTGCTGTGGGACAGAGCCTGCGCTCACTCTGCTGTGGGACT
>NW_025970498.1:9086-9658 GCF_021869965.1 Rhincodon typus | reverse complement strand
GGACAGAGCCTGCGCTCGCTCTGCTGTGGGACTCGAGACTCAGCCCGTGCTCACTCTGCTGTGGGACAGAGCCTGCGCTCACTCTGCTGTGGGACTCGAGACTCAGCCCGCGCACACTCTGCTGTGGGGCACAGCGCGCGTTCACTCTGCTGTGGGACACAGCCTGCGCTCACTCTGCTGTGGAACACAGCCCGCGCTCACTCTGCTGTGGGACACAGCCCGCTCTCACTCTGCTGTGGGACACAGCCCGCGCTCACTCTGCTGTGGGACTCGGGACACAGTCCGCGCTCATTCTGCTGTGGGACACATCCCGCGCTCGCTCTGCTGTGGGACGTGGGACTCAGCCCGCGCTCACTCTGCTGTGGGACACAGCCTGCGCTCACTCTGCTGTGGAACACAGCCCGTGCAAACTCTCTCTGTGGGACACGGGACTCAGACTGCGTTCACCCTGCTCTGGGACAGAGCCTGCGCTCGCTCTGCTGTGGGACTTGAGACTCAGCCCGCGCTCACTCTGCAGTGGGACAAAGCCTGCGCTCACTCTGCTGTGGGACTCGAGACTCAGCCCGCGCACA
>NW_025970498.1:8562-8986 GCF_021869965.1 Rhincodon typus | reverse complement strand
GGGACACAGCCCGCGCTCGCTCTGATGTGGGACTGAGGACACAGCGAATGCTCACTCTGCTGTGGGACACAGCCCGTGCTCACTCTGCTGTGGGACTCAGCCTGCGATCACTCTGCTGTGGGACACAGCCCGCGCTCCATCTCCTGTGGGTCTCAAGACTCAGCCCGCACTCACTCTGCTGTGGGACACAGCCCGCGCTCACTCTGCTGTGAGACACAGCCCGCGCTCACTCTGCTGTGGGACGCAGCTCGCGTTCACTCTGCTGTGGGACTCGGGACTCAGTCTGCGCTCAATCTGCTGTTGGACACAGCCCGCGCACTCTCTGCTGTGGGACCCAGCCCACGCGCGCTCTGCTGTGGGACTCAGCCTGCGCTCACTCTGCTGTGGGACACAGCCTGCGCTCACTCTGCTGTGGGACACAGCC
>NW_025970498.1:7555-8062 GCF_021869965.1 Rhincodon typus | reverse complement strand
CGCTCACTCTGCTGTGGGACACAGCCTGCGCTCACTCTGCTGTGGAACACAGCCCGTGCAAACTCTCTCTGCGGGACACGGGACTCAGACTGCGTTCACCCTGCTCTGGGACAGAGCCTACGCTCGCTCTGCTGTGGGACTCGAGACTCAGCCCGCACACACTCTGCTGTGGGACAGAGCCTGCGCTCACTCTGCTGTGGGACTCGAGACTCAGCCCGCGCACACTCTGCTGTGGGGTACAGCCTGCGCTCACTCTGCTGTGGGACACAGCCCGCGCTCACTCTGCTGTGGGACACAGCCCCCGCTTACTCTGCTGTCGGACTCAGCCTGCGCTCACTCTGCTGTGGGACACAGCCCATGCTCACGCTGCCGTGGGACTCAGCCCACGCGGACTCTGCTGTGGGACTCGGCACTCAGCCCGTGCTCACTCTGCTTTGGGACTCGGGACACGGCTCGTGCCCACTCTGCTGTGGGACACATCCCGCGCTCGCTCTGCTGTGGGACGTG
>NW_025970498.1:5439-7055 GCF_021869965.1 Rhincodon typus | reverse complement strand
GCGCTCACTCTGCTGTGGAACACAGCCCGTGCAAACTCTCTCTGCGGGACACGGGACTCAGACTGCGTTCACCCTGCTCTGGGACAGAGCCTGCGCTTGCTCTGCTGTGGGACTCGAGACTCAGCCCGCGCACACTCTGCTGTGGGACAGAGCCTGCGCTCACTCTGCTGTGGGACTCGAGACTCAGCCCGCGCACACTCTGCTGTGGGGTACAGCCTGCGCTCACTCTGCTGTGGGACACAGCCCGTGCTCACTCTGCTGTGGGACACAGCCCGCGCTTACTCTGCTGTGGGACACAGCCCGCTCTCACTCTGCTGTGGGACACAGCCCGCTCTCACTCTGCTGTGGGACTCAGACCGTGCTCGCTCTGCTGTGGGTCTCAGGACTCAGCCCGCGCTCACTCTGCTGTTGGACGCTGGACACAGCCCGCGCTCACTCTGCTCTGGGACACAGCCCGCGCTCGCTCTGCTGTGGAACACAGCCCGCGCTCGCTCTGATGTGGGACTGAGGACACAGCGAGTGCTCACTCTGCTGTGGGACACAGCCCGTGCTCACTCTGCTGTGGGACTCAGCCTGCGATCACTCTGCTGTGGGACACAGCCCGCGCTCACTCTGCTGTGGGACGCAGCTCGCGTTCACTCTGCTGTGGGACTCGGGACTCAGTCCGCGCTCTCTCTGCTGTGGGACACAGCCGGTGCACACTCTGCTGTGGGTCTCAAGACTCAGCCCGCACTCACTCTGCTGTGGGACACAGCCCGCGCTCACTCTGCTGTGAGACACAGCCTGCGCTCACTCTGCTGTGGGACGCAGCTCGCGTTCACTCTGCTGTGGGACTCGGGACTCAGTCCGCGCTCACTCTGCTGTTGGACACAGCCCGCGCGCTCTCTGCTGTGGGACCCAGCCCACGCGCGCTCTGCTGTGGGACTCAGCCTGCGCTCACTCTGCTGTGGGACACAGCCCGCTCTCGCTCTGCTGTAAGACTCGGGACACAGCCTGCGCTCACTCTGCTGTGGGACACAGCCCGCTCTCGCTCTGCTGTAGGACTCGGGACACAGCCCGCGCTCACTCTGCTGTGGGACTCGGGACTCAGCCCGCACTCACTCTGCTGTGGTACTCAGCCCACGCTCAGTTTGCTGTGGCACTTGGGACTCAGACCGAGCTCACTCTGCTTTGGGACTCGGGACACAGCCCGCGCTCACTTTGCCGTTGGACTCGGGACACAGCCCGCGCTCACTCTGCTGTGGGACTCAGACCGCGCTCACTCTGCTGTGGGACTCAGCCTGCGCTCACTCTGCTGTGGGACACAGCCCACGCTCACGCTGCCGTGGGACTCAGCCCACGCGCACTCTGCTGTGGGACTCGGCACTCAGCCCGCGCTCACTCTGCTTTGGGACTTGGGACACGGCCCGTGCCCACTCTGCTGTGGGACTCAGCCTGTGCTCACTCTGCTGTGGGACACAGCCCACGCTCACAGTGCTGTGGGACTCAGCCCACCTCACTCTGCTGTGGGACTCAGCCTGCGCTCACTCTGCTGTGGTACTCGGGACACAGCCCGCGCTCACTCTGCTGTGGGACTCGGGACACAGTCCGCGCTCACTCTGCTGTGGGACACATCC
>NW_025970498.1:4099-4939 GCF_021869965.1 Rhincodon typus | reverse complement strand
TGGGACTCGGGACATGGCCCGCGCTCACTCTGCTGTGGGACTCAGCCCACGCTCACTCTGCTGTGGGCCTCGGGACTCAGCCCGCGCTCACTCTGCTTTGGGACTCGGGACACGGCCCGTGCTCACTCTGCTGTGGGACACAGTCCGTGCTCACTCTGCTGTGGGACATAGTCCGTGCTCACTCTGCTGTGGGACTCAGCCTGCGCTCACTCTGCTGTGGGGCACAGCCCGCGCTCACTCTGCTGTGGGACACAGTCCGTGCTCACTCTGCTGTGGGACTCAGCCTGCACTCACTCTGCTGTGGGGCACAGCCCGCGCTCACTCTGCTGTGGGACACAGCCCGTGCTCACTCTGCTGTTGGACACAGTCCGCGCTCACTCTGCTGTGGGACTCAGCCTGCGCTCTCTCTGCTGTGGGACACGGCCCGCGCTCACTCTGCTGTGGGACACAGCCCGCGCTCATTCTGCTGTGGGACTCGGGACACAGTCCGCGCTCACTCTGCTGTGGGACTCGGGACACGGCCCGTGCCCACTCTGCTGTGGGACTCAGCCTGTGCTCACTCTGCTGTGGGACACAGCCCGCGCTCACTCTGCTGTGGGACACAGCCTGCGCTCACTCTGCTGTGGGACTCAGGACACAGCCCACGCTCACTTTGCCGTTGGACTCGGGACACAGCCCGCGCTCACTCTGCTGTGGGACACAGCCCGTGCTCGCTCTGCTGTGGGACTCAGACTGCGCTCACTCTGCTGTGGGACTCAGCCTGCGTTCACTCTGCTGTGGGACACAGCCCACACTCACGCTGCTGTGGGACTCGGGGCACGGCCCGTGCCCATTCTGCTG
>NW_025970498.1:3046-3599 GCF_021869965.1 Rhincodon typus | reverse complement strand
GCTCACTCTGCTGTGGGACACAGCCCGCGCTCACTCTGCTGTGGAACACAGCCTGCGCTCACTCTGCTGTGGGACTCGGGACACAGCCCACGCTCACTTTACCGTTGGAATCGGGACACAGCCCGTGCTCACTCTGCTGTGGGACTCAGACTGCGCTCACTCTGCTGTGGGACTCAGCCTACGCTCACTCTGCTGTGGGACACAGCCCACGCTCACGCTGCTGTGGGACTCGGGGCACGGCCCGTGCCCATTCTGCTGTAGGACTCAGCCTGCGCTCACTCTGCTGTGGGACACAGCCCGCACTCGCTCTGCTGTGGGACTCGTGGCTTGGCCCGCGTTCACTCTGCTGTGGGACACGGGACTCAGAACGAGCTCACTCTGCTTTGGGACTCGGGACACAGCCCGTGCTCATTCTGCTGTAGGACTTAGCCCACGCTCACTCTGATGTGGGACTCGGGACTCAGCCCGCGCTCACTCTGCTTTGGGACTCGGGACATGGCCCGCGTTCACTCTGCTGTGGCACACAGCCCGCGCTCACTCTGCTGTAGGACAC
>NW_025970498.1:1708-2546 GCF_021869965.1 Rhincodon typus | reverse complement strand
GCCCACTCTGCTGTGGGACTCAGCCTGTGCTCACTCTGCTGTGGGACTTAGCCCACGCTCACTCTGCTTTGGGACTCGGGACATGGCCCGCGCTCACTCTGCTGTGGCACACAGCCCGCGCTCACTCTGCTGTGGGACACAGTCCGCGCTCACTTTGCTGTGGGACACAGCCCACTCTCGCACTGCTGTGGGACTCGGGACTCAGCCCGCACGAGCTCTGCTGTGGGACTCAGGACTCAGCCCGGGTTCACTCTGCCGTGGGACACAGCACACGCTCACTCTGATGTGGGACTGAGGACACAGCAAGTGCTCACTCTGCTGTGGGACACAGCCTGCGCTCACTCTGTTGTGGGACTCAGCCTGTGCTCACTCTGCTGTGGGACACAGCCCGCGCTCCATCTGCTGTGGGACTCGGGACTCAGCCCGCACTCGCTCTGCTGTGGGACACATCCCGCGCTCGCTCTGCTGTGGAACACAGACCGCGCAAACTCTCTCTGTGGGACACGGGACTCAGACTGCGTTCACCCTGCTCTGGAACAGAGCCTGCGCTCACTCTGCTGTGGGACTCGAGACTCAGCCCGCGCACACTCTGCTGTGGGACACAGCCCGCGCTCACTCTGCTGTCGGACACAGCCCGCTCTCACTCTGCTGTGGGACTCAGACCGTGCTCGCTCTGCTGTGGGTCTCAGGACTCAGCCCGCGCTTCACTCTGCTGTGGGACTCTGGACACAGCCCGCGCTCACTCTGCTGTGGGACACAGCCCACGCTCACTCTGCTGTGGGACACAGCCCGCGCTCACTCTGCTGTGGGACACAGCCCGCTCTCGCTCTGCTGTGGG
>NW_025970498.1:636-1208 GCF_021869965.1 Rhincodon typus | reverse complement strand
TCACTCTGCTGTGGCACACAGCCCGCGCTCACTCTGCTGTAGGACACAGTCCGCGCTCACTCTGCTGTGGGACTCGGCCGGCGCTCAGTCTGCTGTCGGACTCAGACCGAGCTCACTCTGCTGTGGGACACAGCCCGCGCTCACTTTGCTGTGGGACACAGCCCACTCTCGCACTGCTGTGGGACTCGGGACTCAGCCCGCACGAGCTCTGCTGTGGGACTCAGGACTCAGCCCGGGTTCACTCTGCCGTGGGACACAGCACATGCTCACTCTGTTGTGGGACTCAGCCTGTGCTCACTCTGCTGTGGGACACAGCCCCCGCTCCATCTGCTGTGGGACTCGGGACTCAGCCTGCACTCGCTCTGCTGTGGGACACATCCCGCGCTCGCTCTGCTGTGGAACACAGACCGCGCAAACTCTCTCTGTGGGACACGGGACTCAGACTGCGTTCACCCTGCTCTGGAACAGAGCCTGCGCTCACTCTGCTGTGGGACTCGAGACTCAGCCCGCGCACACTCTGCTGTGGGACACAGCCCGCGCTCACTCTGCTGTCGGACACAGCCCGCTCTCAC
>NW_025970498.1:0-536 GCF_021869965.1 Rhincodon typus | reverse complement strand
CGCGCTCACTCTGCTGTGGGACACAGCCTGCGCTCACTCTGCTGTGGAACAGCCCGCGCTCGCTCTGCTGTGGAACACAGCCCGCGCTCGCTCTGATGTGGGACGGAGGACACAGCGAGTGCTCACTCTGCTGTGGGACACAGCCCGTGCTCACTCTGCTGTGGGACTCAGCCTGCGATCACTCTGCTGTGGGACACAGCCCGCGCTCACTCTGCTGTGGGACTCGGGACTCAGCCCGCACTCGCTCTGCTGTGGGTCTCAGCCTGCGCTCATTCTGCTGTCGGTCTCAAGACTCAGCCCGCACTCACTCTGCTGTGGGACACAGCCCGCGCTCACTCTGCTGTGGGACACTGCCCACGCTCACACTGCTGTGGGACACTGCCCACGCTCACTCTGCTGTGGGACTCAGCCCACGCTCACACTGCTGTGGGACTCAGCCCACGCTCACTCTGCTGTGGGCCTCTGGACTCAGCCTGCGCTCACTCTGCTTTGGGACTCGGGAAACGGCCCGCGCTCACTCTGCTGTGGGACACAGT